>NC_064810.1:59350115-59552565 GCF_023721935.1 Panthera uncia | reverse complement strand
TTTTTTTTTTTTTTAATTTTTTTTTTCCAACGTTTTTTATTTATTTTTGGGACAGAGAGAGACAGAGCATGAACGGGGGAGGGGCAGAGAGAGAGGGAGACACAGAATCGGAAACAGGCTCCAGGCTCCGAGCCATCAGCCCAGAGCCTGACGCGGGGCTCAAACTCACGGACCGCGAGATCGTGACCTGGCTGAAGTCGGACGCTTAACCGACTGCGCCACCCAGGCGCCCCCAATCATTTCTAAATAATATCAACCCACACTGACTTTTCCATTGGTGACAGTCACTATTTGGAAGAGCCCATTTCCAGGGGTAAATTGGTGAAAGCAATGAATTGTCAGTTGTGTTACAGAAACCTGTTACGTCTGTGCAAAAATCCTGGGGGAGAAGTAAGGGGAAGAACATAAATGTAAAGAAGAAAAAGAAAGAGAACCCTAGAAAAAAGATTATAGATGAGTTTACTTTACCTGAATTTTTCATAATATGCATAAATAGTTCCTATTCATTTATAAATATATACAATAATTTTGAATCTATTTTTAAAAACTGGCCTCATTTTACAAGGACAGAATTTAAGATACAAATATTCACCAACATATTCAAAGGCATAAACAATTTTGAAAGGCTTTTTATTTTTGTTATGAGGGACAGAAAGCTCCTTAAATATGTCATCACAGCTTTTAGGTTAGCAACAGTCTCGCATCACAGAATCTCCTGCAACTGAATTTAAACTCTTCAAAATATGGAGAAAACAAAGCTCAGGAGGATTAGATCACCCAGCATCTGGAAAAGTAAATTCTGGACTTTAATTTCTCTGCTCCTCTCAATGCTTCTCCTCACCACCCAGAAATTTCTTGCATTTTTCACATTACATTTTGATAACCCATTCAACATTAGAACTAGTCAATCAAAGGGCACCTGAGTGACTCAGTCATGATCGTCTCAGATCATGATCTCACCATTCCTGGGTTCGAGCCCCGTGTCAGGCTCTATGCTGACAGCTCAGAGCCTGGATTCTGCTTCAGATTCTGTGCCTCCCTCTCTCTCTGCCTCTCCCCTGCTCACACTCTGTCTCCCTTTCTCACAAAAAAAAAGAAACATAAAAAAAGTTTTGTTTTTTTTTAAAGAACTAGTCAATCAAGGAAGTTGTTGGAGTCCATGATATTCATTCACTTCCTAGATGTCACTTTCATTGAAATACATGAGTTTAGATTAGGAAAACTAAGAATGAATCTCTGGATGAGCCAACAGAGAACGCTGTTGTTCACTGACATTGTAGTCTGTGGTACTCTGTAGTAATCCATAGCCGAATGTGTTGGTAGCTACATGTTTTTACCTTCTCATGATCTGCTTGCTTCTCTTGTTCCCTCTTAATGAGAGCTGGAGACATCTTCATATAAAGTAGATATTTATGTGGTTTCTTAGCAAGAAGCTACTGCACACATTGTTTAGACACTGAGGGAAATGAAAAAGAAGACCATATAGCTTTAGTAGGTTACCATTATTATGTCCGGCTACTGGGCAGAAAACAGAAGCAGTGTGGTGGCATAGCTTTGGAAATAGATAATCCTTAGTTCAGATCCCAGATCTGCCACCTATGAGCTGTGTGACTTTTGTTAAATTACTTTTCCTCTCTGAACTTCTCTGATCCTTAGTTTTCTCATGTGTAACATGGAGATAACCACAGTTGCTGCAGAGAGGGAGTGGTATGACATGACTTAGGCAGTATGATATGTGTGACAGTAGGTTGAAGAATCTGTGGCACTTCTGGGCCCAGCATGCCTGCTATTAGCACTGCATTTGGCCCTCGTTTCTTGTGACCATATGGTTATAAGAAAAGCCCCCACTGGGTTGGTCCCATGGACCTTTCAGCTCAGCATTCACCTTCTGATTACAGGACCAGGAAATTGTCATGTAAGATACAATTGTCCTTGTTGCTAACTTCAAGAATTAGAGAGACTTTCCTTTGGACATCCTAGTTTCCATGAATAAACCACTATAGAATTTTCATCCATGAGTTTAGCTAAGCCTTTGTGATACTGTTTGTCATCAACCTCTAATGAGTTTTATAAGTTTACTGCCTACTGTGTAAAGTAGTATTTTACTTTGTCTTAAACTCTTTCTTTCAAAGAAGAATAAGATGACTTCTAATTCACATATTTTAGAATTGGATAAACAAATTTATAGTCACTTTACCAAGGCTTTCATTTCCTTGTAGACATGTACCACCATATCCCTTTCTGGATCTGATCGTTATGGATGAAAACCCTTATCTTATATCATGGTTATTTAATTGATTCTGAGCTTTCTCCTCTTCATATGGACATATGAATGTATGCATGTATTAAAGCACTTCATCCAGAAACATTGTCCCACACATGGGTTGCCACTGTCATCTTCTAGAGTTGTTGTGATTTAACTCTCCCCTTCCTCTGTCAAAATTATATCCCAAGGAGGTTTTGGGCTCAAACCAGAATTATCTTAATGTGAATGCAATTATATTTGGGCCAAGATTCAGCTTACAAGCAGCTGGCAAAATGTCCAACCAACAGGACCAAAAGGAAGAATGGTCACAGAAAATGCGACTCTGTCTGTAGCAAAGTGAGGAACTTGCCTTAAGGAAAAGGGAGAGACTGAAATGTTTACTCATTTTGGAGTTCTTAAAAAAGAGATACAAGGCAGTGCTTGCCCAGCCCATTTGTTCTGTTGGAACTGGAAGCCGGACTTGGCACACTCAGGGACCCACAACCAAGTCTAGGTTGGACTGGTTGGCCTGGGTTGCAATGAGAAGCTGGGGCTACCATTTCCACAATGCCAGCAGAAACCTGCCACTAACAAGCCTAAAACTACTTACCTCTACATTAGCATCGCCGGCACGAAGCAAGATTTGAACTTTATATGACTCATTGGGAGTGGGTGGCAACTTACGGTGGAGGCAATCTGTGAACCCAAGGTCAACATCCCGGTGAGAAATCCCTGCTGGGAGCAACTCATACACACAGTCAGCACTGAGATAGGAGACCCGTGTCCTCCTCAGCTTTGTCAGAGTCTTTGCTCCTTTGTTTCCAACCCTGTTTCTAAGGATATTTGACATGCTGTTCAACCTGTACAGTCTTCAGGAAATAGGAATGTCTTACATGTGTACAGTGCTTTAGAGGACACTTTCACATAGATCAGCTCTCTTCCCAACTCCATTCTCGTGCCCATTTTATGGATGAGGAAAACTGATTGAATTAAAATATGTGTACAAGTATAGCTGGTAAATCGTAGGGCAAGTTTTATGTCCTTTTCATGTCACTACAACAATGATAACCAGGTCATCTCTGGACACCAAAAATAAACTTTCTTCCATTCTCCCCTAAATGTGTCACATTATAGTTGATCTAAACTGTTTTGGACAATGGCAAGGCTTATGAGATCATCCTGAAGATTTGACTTTTTAATACGCAGAATACCAAGAACACAGAGATTTCTCTGTGTTCTTCAATAGCCATACCCTGTGGAGAAGGTCCTATAAGCCCAGCATCTACCTTATGTCTGGACATTCAATCCAGAGAAGAGGTCAGTTTTCTTCTTTTCCTGAACTTCCTTTCCGTAGTCAAATCCCACTCCCACTCCTTAATTTGAATGTGTTCCAATATTATTTTAATAACCTACAGGCATCTGTACCTTATTCCTTTCTGCACCCTTCCCTTTTTCCTAAGGAGCAGAATCCCTGAATGATCCTAGTAAGTTCTGGAAAGCCTTAGCAGGGTAGATAATGGGTAAAGATCATTGCATTTCAGCTCCCTGATCCATTACACACCCGCCTTTCACCAGCATGCAGTGTGTGGTGGGTTTTTTTCTAACAGAATAAATTAAATATGAAAGAGAAGGACTAATGTAATTCAAATAAACATGTTAATGACCCTATTTTTCCATTTGGTAACTAGACCGGATGTGGTGGAATGCCAGTTTTTTACTGAGCCTGTAATTTAAAACTTTCAACAAGGACACTTTTTTCCCTTTTATTTCCATCCTCCACTCCCACCCCCTTTTACTCTTACAGACACTCCTTACTGTCCAATTAGTTTTGGAACATGAAAACTGTCCTCACTGCTGCCTGGAGTCATAGGGGATCTGGGGTGGTTTATCTCTGTAGGAAGGCTTGTAAATCTCCGGTTTCACTGGCAATTACCCTGCCAGAGCTCTGTGCTGTTCGGGGCTGTGGGCAAGGAGGTGCGTGTCAGGAACCTCCTCTCTGGCCCTGAACCCCCATTTTGCGGATTTTTTGCTTTGTTTCGCATGTATATGCTTGCTGCTTTAGGCAGTACTTCAGCATTCAAATTCAGGAATGGAATAGCTTGTCGTTTTTAACTCTGCAAATAGCCATGCATCCCAGCGACAGTTTTTTCCATGTCCCGAGAGCTTGTTGTCATCCAGACTGAAACCCTAACTGACTCAGTGTGCCCCCAGACGGCTCCCCAATTTATTCCTTCTGCTTCCCTCCTCTGAGTCACCTGTCCCCCTCTGCACCCCAACAGTAGCCATTTGCCCCAGGACACACACCCCCTTTAGAAAACAGACTGCTCAAAATGAAGTCCTCCCTCTCCTCCAGAATTCAAATTTGCCACCTGTGTGCTATATTAGTTAGCCACAGAGCCTGCTTTTTCTCCAAAGTGTGCGGGTTTAATCCCCAAAATCTGATGTCCCTTTAGCATTTTACCTGCTAGAACGAGCTCTCTCATGTTTCTTTTACTTTGGTCACTTTCCAGTGTTTAAAGGAAAACTTTTTGAACTGAACACATTTCGGTTGTGTGTGTGTGTGTGTGTGTGTGTGTGCGTGTGTGTGTTTCTAGTTTACCCGGGAAGGAGGAATGGAGGGGAGAGGGGGCTCTGGCCCTGTTACTTCCTGTTTGTTTTTGTTCTGGAGAATGCAGACCATCTGTGTCTCGAACAAGCTAGTCTACAGCCATTGCGCTGATTCTGACATGTAACTTCTTAGTTTTTCCCTCATTTCTCTCTAAATAATTTTCTGTTCCTCCTCCCAAAACTCCTAAGCACCTCATTAAATCTTTCTTCCTGAAATTTCTTAACAGTACCTGTGGATACAGTTCTGTCTCCGTTAAGGCCATGATGAAAATTAAGTAAACAATAATAGGAGAGAAAAAAGGGTGGGGGGGGGGGGGGAAGAGGGGAGAGAGAAGCAGTAGGCACAAGAAACAAAAAAGGTAGGTTCACTTTTTAAACCTGGATTTCACAAATTCCCAGACCAATTCCTGTGTCCTCTGGTCAGTTGTGGAACTACAATCTCACCTGTCAGATAGACTTGGCATTTTTGGAAGAAACATCTGTGGATATTAGGTCTCTTTAACAGTAACCTGAAAGAGTCCCTCCCTTGTATATTTTTCCCACCACACACTCTGGTTAAGGTTGTACTTTCTGATTATAATCCAGATGGTTATTTCCCACAACTAGCGGAGATCTCACTTTTCTGCGGGCTGCCCAACGAATCCCTGGGTGTAGCCACCCTATAAAAAAGTCCTGTATTATTTCTTTTTCATGCAATTTCACCAAGCAGCGTCTCTAACTATATCCCCTTGGGTAGATGACCCTAACTCTGCAACCTATGAAAATTTAACTTTTTCATGATATAGTTAAATAGACTGGTGCCTGAGAAGCAAATTTCCACCTTCGTTTCAGATATCATTGCAACTTAGGACACACCATATATTCCCCCATCCGTATTTTTAAAAAATCAAAGGACTTTGATTTTTTTTCCCCTCCGGTAATTCTTAAGGTCACAATTAAAAAGCTTAAATGAATTCCAGGTTTCCAACTCCCAGATTTCTATTTCAGTTGGGTCAAGTCCACAGTGTGCTATCTCATAGCCCACCGATGAAGTGCTCGTATTTGTGGCCTGCACGGAGTGCCGAACGTAGTAAGCCTGCCAGCTTTCCGGAGCAATGGGCTTCGGTTTCCCATCTCTGTTCCTTTAGCAGCTCCTGCTTGTTCCTGCCGAAGTGCCTTCAGCCATGAACCTACCATTTAATCACTGGTGTATTACGATGGGCCTGGTGCAGTCAGCAATAGTGAGGCCAAAATTGATTGGCTGTTTTTAAAAGGAAAAAAAGAGGACAGAAAATTGCTCTTTTAATCTAGGTAAATCAGATCATGCCTGCCTGCTTTCCACCTGTAGCTAAGTGTAGGCAGGAGCATTCAGACTGGTGATAGTACTTCTTTGTGCGTCTTTACTCATACTTATCCACTTGGGGGTAAAAGCACCACGGTATCTTCAGAACTGAGTTTTCACATTCATGTGAGAAAGCTTGTGCTCTTTTTCTCTTCGAAACAAAAAATTATCTTCCTTTTTGCCCTCTCTTATAAGATTTGAATAAAAGCAGAACACATTCAACCTTTTCTGCCTTTTTTGTTTGTTTTTTTTTTTTCCTGCCATGAAATCATATCTGACTGTGACATCACAGTGTGTTGCTTTGGGTAGCCTTGTGATCTATGAAGGCGAGGACCTTAATTGGGTTAACAGAGCACATCATGAGCAGTGGCACAGGAGCACTGCCCTCCAACTAGGCAGTTCTCTGCTTTAGGCGGTGAGAAAGGAGCAGAGACCAGCTTGGGAGGAGCTCTTGTTCCCACGGACTGGTTTTTTTTTGTTGTTGTTGTTGTTGTTGTTGTTGTTTTAACTCTGGGCTTTCTCTTCTTTTAGTATATTACTAACCAATGAAATTATTTTCTAAAAAGAAAACTGTGCTTTGTTTTTTCAAACTGCAAGGGGTGGGGGAGGTGGGAATGTGTCGGCAGGTTTGTTCTATACCATTGATTTGTAACCAACAAAGGAGATGTCTACTTATGAGACACAAATCAATGCAACCAGACTGCGAAAGTGCAAACAGAGATGTGAGAGAATTATTCAATCATTAGTCTTCTATGGAATTTCAAAACGTGGAATCTTTTGATTGTCCCAATACAAGAAAGGAAAGAAGGAAAGAAAGAAAGAAAGAAAGAAAGAAAGAAAGAAAGAAAGAAAGAATGAAAGTGAATAACTAGAAGAAAGGAAGGCAGGACAAGACAACTGGTTCTAATTTCGTCAAGGCTTCTCTCTCACGATTATGAAAAGGTCAGGCAAGGTTATGAGATTCCTAAAAGATTAACAATGTTGCGAATGAATTTCAGAACTCATTAACCATGTCCTCAGATGCTGTTGTGGAAAACTGGTAGACCAGTTTATGCCTGAATTTCTGCTTCAGTCTGCAGTAACCTTGGCTGCTGTTAAATCGACACTTTCTCGAAAACAATCTTTATCCAAAAATAATCGTAACAAGTAGACATAGCACTTACATAGTATTTTTTCATCGTATAAACAGGTTACAAGAATTAACAAACCAATCAGACAAGTAGAAAATGTAGCTCTAAGAAGCTTTGCTGTTTATTTTGCAAAACTTCACCAGTTCAGACCAACTAGGAAACGGACAACTGATCTGCATTAGCTCAAAGTATGAATCATCATGGAGTATTTTTATGTACTTTGAACTGAGATTTCAAACTGTTAACAACTAGAGTTTCTTGAGAACTGACTTCAAAGTAAGAATTGTCACTAGCTTATAAAATATGTGTATTTTAAAGTATTTAAAAAGTTTTTTCCCCTCCTATAGGTTAAACATGGTTCTCCCTTTTCCTTCCCCAACAGTCTTAACACAATTATTTTTCTTAGAAAACTAAAAATCTCTGTTACTTAAAAATCCATTTTCAGAGATAGGGAAAGGTATATTTCAACACAATCCCTATTTTATCACAGATTGTAAATGATGCTGGATTTACCCTTTGGGGGAAAGGGAGAAAGGATGATCAGATGTTACTTTTCTGAACGTATAAATTATTACAAATACCTTCAGAATTTTTAAAGCCTTTACATTATGTCCAATAAGGCCAGAGTCCTGTTCAAAATCTAGGGGGGAAATGGAAGCCCAGAGAAATGTTCTAACTTGACTGTATATTTTTGCTTCCACCCCTATGATGAATTTCCAAGACTTACCTTACCCTTAAAAGTGTACTATTTCTTTACTTGTCAAAGTTACATGTTAGTTACATTGCCTACAGAAATCAAGGGAGGGAAGTGGAATGGTCAGAAACCTACAAGTAAAGTAATCAAGAATGGATTACTGAGCAACTTCTTTGAAAACACGAATGCTTGCAATAAAAGAATATAAATGTCACACTCTGTGTTACACAATCACAACTTTGAGGTTGTGATTTTCTGGCAGTTCAGACTTCTGAATTACAACCCTTCACAAAGAAGTGAATAAAGACCCTCAAACATCCAAATGAGTGTCCCAACGTCTCTGACCAAACCCTCCTTTCAAGCAATATTGTGTCTATAGCACTCATTTACCTGATTTTCGAACCCAAAGTGGACTAGAAAATATACCTAGCATAGAGGTTTGGGAGGAGATGGCCCTGAAAAACTGGACAGTGATGCCAGGGAGCTACAGCAGTGGATAATGGCTGCCACTTAGCCTATGGCCCTTAGACTGAGCAGTGAGAGATGAGTCCAAATCTCAAGAAAAACAGGAGCAATGGGCACTCACAAGGGTGACCTCGTATCATATGAAAAAAATGTAAACAGTATCCGCTTAGTCTGTTTATGAAAACAGGGATATGTAAAAGTTTTGTATTGAAAAAAGTGTAATATATAGTTTATTGCTTAAAGAGACAAGTTTATGTCATTAAAAAAAACCATATATATATGGGACATTTCATTCCCCAGAGTGGTTTTTGTTGTTGTTGTTTTGTTTGATCTTTTATTATTAATTTGGAAAAAATTAGGAAGTCTTGCAGTGACATTAAAAACCTAGAATCTAGCTAACACTACTCAAGAAAAACCCCTTGGAAGGAAGGCTATTTATTCTTGAATATTTGTTCAAGTCCAGATCTTTTAAAATAAAGATGTTCGCTGTCCTTGATCTTAGTTATATAACGTATGGTGTCGTCTGGAGTAAGGCACCGCTGCGCCTATTTAGCTGGTTTACTTTGTAATACGTCATTATAAGTGACCAAAAACATGGTACAGGAAGTTGTTTGTGTGTTTTTTCATTGCTTATGCAACTTCCAAGCAGAAAATGTTCTTGAGACCAGATGGTAAAGAACAGTCAAGTGCAAGTTCTATTCTCCAGATGTATTGACGTTTCATGTTTTCTTGAAGCCAGTTCAAATACATTTGTAAATGCAAGTCTTAACTTTTAGTAACCCTTTCCCTTCTGCTAGCCCTTGTTTCTGTCAACAAAGAATTGGGCTGGTATATTTAATTACAGGCTCTCAAAAGCCAGCTGTACCATGGAGTGGCAATGCCGCAGCCACATACTTCAGCTGAGTAAAAGTGGATCACGTGCTTTTGCACGTATCTGATCACTGTGCTACAGTGATAGCTATGTGTTTATGTTTATGGTACCAAAGCTCTTTTCAACTTCATCCTTTCCAATAGTGCACTTTGTTAAGACAATTAAAACACACACACACACACACACACACACACACACACACACACTTACCCAGTGTTTCTACTTGGCATGTGGGTGTGTGTTTTTTTTTTTTTTTTAATCTGCTCAGCAATTTGGGAGTTTGCTTGGAACACAGATGAGTTAAGATAAAAAGCTGTTTTTCAAAAAATGTCCCTAGTAAGTAAAAATGAAGATACTATATCTGAATGAATGTGAAAAGTTGTCCCCTTGTATATTTTTAAAGCTTCCCAAACCATCCCCAGTTCTCAGCCAAACGCAGCCTACCCAGATTGTCTTTAGGAAAGTAGCAATTCACAGAGATTTGCAGTGAACCGTGCATCAAACTGCACTTTCTCTTCAGTTCCTGCTCACAGCTCCACCATTTTAGAATATGGTGAGATATGCCAGAGCCCTACCATCTGTTTAATGGGCTAATTATGTTTACCACATGCCTACTTCACAGGAATACCATGAGTGAGGTTGCCAAACATCATACAAATATATATGTTTGTATATATAGATATAAAAATATACACATAAATAAAATCATATACATATATAACAGCATCCAGCATTTCGGAGCTTCATTCTATCTTTTACTATCAGAGTATATCATGGCCCATCACGTAAGCCCAGCTAGGCAACGTCAGAGTTTATCATAATTCATTGTGTGGCCATCAGACTGAGGGGGTTTGTGGGTAGATGAAATTCAGATTCTATACACATAATCTCTGTCTGCCTGTTTTTGCTGTGCCCCATATTCTCCCTATTAAAATCTTGACATTTTAGCTTCATAATTAGTACAATCAAACTTTATTACACTATATGTTGCTATATCCCATGTCTTAACCTCTTCTTTTAAGAGAGTTCTTGCTTTTCCTTTATTAAGAAAAAGAAAAGAAAAGAAAGGTCAGGCCATTCTAAAACAATCCCTTCTGTATAAGACTCCAACTTTCCTTTACAAGGCCACAACTCTTATTTACAAAGTTACAGCTTTTCTCTTATGTACCATGGCGTCTATATTGGGCTTGTTCTTAAAGCCTTTCTTCCTTTTGTGAGGACCCTGCAACTGTTAACAGTCTTTTTCTCTGGTGTTCTCTGAGCACTTGCTAAATATGTGTTGTCAGTAATTCCTGGTTGTCACATAGGCTAGTTTTCACTCGCTAGCCATGAAAATTACCACTGGGCCCCAAGTTGGGTCAACATAAGCTGCTTCGTGGAAATGGGGCTTGAGCTAGGTGGCTCTTGAAAGATAGGAAGAATCTTGGGCAGTAAAGGGAGGCAAGCAGAGGGCATCCTAGGTGACGGGAATTAAACCAGCAAAGAAACAGGAGAGAGATGGAAAAGAGCAAGTCATGAGGAACTGGAGTGCCTAGTCAGGATATGATATAAGCTCCAGGTATTGGGTTTTCTGTGTGGCTCCTTTGTCTACGTAAAGCTAGCTCAGTAAATTCTGGACCTTCCTGGCGTTGAGGATGAAGTGGCCTGAGAAATATTGGGAGAAATAGACACGTCTGTACACAGACTGTAAACCCAATATGTAACATTCTCTTTGAAAAGGAAAAAACAGTAACTACATACGAAACTATCATCGAAGTAACATTTTATTTGGTCTTTTCTAAGATACAGGAGCATTTTAAAAAGCTTTTCTTTTTCCCTGAGTGTTACAGTGTTTTCTTACATTGCTTTCACTGAAGTAAATTATTCAAACAGAGCTGTTTTGTTTTATTTGTTTGTTTTGGTTTTTTGCAGCTTTATGCTTACCAGGGATTTCAACAAGTTGAAAGAGAAAAAATAGCCAGGACGTAAATATAGAAATAACTCAATCAGATAAGCTTGCATGAGAATGAGTGAGGGCTGGGATGAGGATAAGGAAGAATCTTCCTCAGGGCCTGGATGATCATGGTTTTATTCAATGTGTAAATCTGATCGAGAAGAGACATTGATATAGAAGGAAAGGGAGAATTATTCTCCTATTATTTTCCCACATATACTAGGAAAAAATGACATGATTATTTACTATATGACATCTAGAATCCAGAAACCTAAGCCTAATGCAAACCACAGAGACACAGATCAGGAGAAAGCAACATACTCACCAAAATGAGAGGAAGGGGGAATTGCTCTGTCTTCTTTCCTTACGTTAAAATCAGCAAATGTTAAATTGGAAAGAATCTTAAAGACCATCTCATCCAACACTCCCATTGTACATATGAGGAAAGTAAGGCTCAAGAGAAGCTTCATGAGTTGTAGGATCATTAACCTTACAGTTGCAGTTATTAACAAACATGGCCAGGGGACCCGGATCCTCCAATTTATAGTCAGATGCCTTCCAGCCAAACCATTCTGTCATCTCTAAAGTTTCTCTGAAATCAGTTTAGAGAACACTAACTTTGCCTTATTCCACCAGTGTTGTTTTAATGTCTCTTAATTGTCAAGCTTCTCAAATTGCTTTGGATTTAAGTTTCCTTTATAATAATTAATTGCTGGATTCTTATAAATGATGCTAAAAATTAAGGTGGGTTCTCAGAAGTATTCTGAGTATTCTACAAATAGGGAGAAGCTCACTAGATAAACATATATGCCTCTTTTTCCTAAGAATCATATCATTCCTGTAAAAATAGCGTGATCATATTATCAGACTTTTCGAAGTTTCTGGAGCTCCAGACATTTGTTGGAATGCGTAAATAGATCAGACCAGATCTGCTCATTTACCCCCTCAGAGCTGTCCCTGAGATGTTCTCAAACTGCTGTGCCTTTATAAGGAAGTCATTCCACTGACATCAGTATCACCAGCTCCTACATCATCAGCATTGCCAGTCACTACATACTGATTGCCTATCGGGTTCAAAAAAGGCTGGACTTGATACTGATATTTTGTTCAGTGTTAGAGGAGAAAGAACATGATGAGAGCCTGGCATAGCCCAGCTCCCTTCTGTGAATAAACAGTACATCACTGACAAGAGGCATTCAATAAATGCTTAATGAAAGGGGAGGGGGCACCTGGGTGGCACAATCGGTTAAGCATCCAGCTCTTGATTTCGGCTTAGGTCATCTCATGGTTTGTGAGATCAAGCCCCACACTGGGCTTCATGCTGACAGCATGGACAGCACCCGCCATTTCTCTTTATTTTTTTTTCCAATATATGAATTTTATTGTCAAATTGGTTTCCATACAACACCCAGTACTCATCCCAAAAGGTGCCCTCCTCAATACCCACCCCCCACCCTCCCCTCCCTCCCACCCCCCATCAACCCCGCCATTTCTCTTTAAAAAAAAACTCTCTAGATTATTTGGAAATATGAACTCTAAGCTTTTGATATAATGTCATGTGGTTTCTTGAACCACATGTGGTTATTATGATCTAGCTGTCAGCAACAATCCAGAAATGCTGATATTATTGCAATGCAAATAATATTAATAATCCACTTGCACATTTGAAATGTGTCTGGCCCACCAAGTCCTTGCTGAGGTACCAACCACACTACTGTTGAAGGAACTGACTAACATAGTACCCTGAAATTTCAGGTAAGTGTAATCCCCTCACAAACGCAGAGGAGAGCCTAATTTGAGGCTGAGAGGAGGAGAGGCAACCTGCCTGCTCTTCCAGAAGCAGGAATCATTCAGCAATATCATCACAGTAGTTAGAAGGGAAAGACTTTGATGAAGAAAACAGTGGCGTCTTGTGGCTATTCATATTAAACATTTAGTCGACCATTGTACCAACTCTAAGATCTATCTACTTTGCAAAGTGAATGAAATAAGCAGAAGATTCTAGCCCCGTCAGCCACATCCTACCACTGTGGTCCTGTTGTTAGGCGGGGTGATTTAGTGGTGACAATCCCTACCGTTATGCGTTTGTGTATTTGTGAGAAAAACCTAGAACTCATTTCCTCCAGAAGCCACATCCATATGGCCAGTAGCAAAGACCATCAGAGAACAGCAGTGGAGTTTTATTATGCACTCCAGCCAGATTTGCAAGTGGGGTTAATGAAACATTAGTAATTCTCCTTCTTCCTCTCTCTTCTCTTCTTTTTTATTCTTTTATTCTTTCTCTTCTTAAAACTATTTTTGCTTATGGATTTGTAAAGCATTCTAAAAGGAAAAGAGGCACAGTAAATCCTATTGTGAGGGAACACACACCACTTTGACATATAACCATATCCATACGCCGCTTTCTATCACTAAACAACTGATGAGCAGCAGACTAGCCCAGGTGCTGGTCTTCCAAATGGGTGTTTCCAAGGACAGTCTTTGGTTTCAACTAGCCTAGTCCACTGTTTCATGTTACTGAATAACCAAAAGAGAGAAGAAAGTTTTCCTTCTATAGGCCTAGCCCAAATGAGTGGCAGAATGTAGCCTCCATCTGTAATTTTCCATAAAGTCTTCCCCCAGTCCACTTTACACCATATTCAGAGCTGTGGGGCTCTTGGGAATGCACTCTCAAAAAGTAATGCCTGCAGTGATTGTTCTTAGGTTGGCCATGATGCGGCAGTAAGGAAATGGAGACATGCAAGTTGCAAATTTATATTATTTTTCCCTCGTACACTTTTTAACTTGCCATCTGGAGCCTAATGTTTTCCTCCAAATGGGTGGTTTAAAGACAACTTACCTTTATAATTTTTGAGTCATTTTTCAGCCTGTCCTGTTATTTGCTTTTTGGTAATCACCTTAACGGGTGGCTGAGTGGGGATCATGTACGAAAAGACCTCATCGTGTCTTACAAGGCAAAGATTAGGCTCATGGGAAAAATACAAGTCTTCAGATGCACGGGTTCTCTCTCCCAAAGAGAGTGGCTCAGATTACAGTGCCTGACACTGTATCACGGGCATAATGGGACACTGCAGCCGTGTTTTCAGTTGCTTTTCTCTCTCTGGAATTTTATGCAATGACGGTAGCCAAGAACCTTTGGAATCTCTCTCTCTCTCTCTGGTTGAGCAGAAAGGATAGGAGGAAAAGTCCTTTGAAAATCAAAGCTCGCTGGTGGTGGAGCAGCCAGCCCAGTGAGACTTCTAACCCTCCTCCTACCATGTATACCTGCCTTCCGTCTTTGGGGTTTGGGCTTTTACACACAGCCATAGAATGTTAGAGAAGGTGTCTGTCTGTCGTGTTTGGAGTTTCTTGCTATTTCGAATTCTTTGAAGAAGAATGCTTGTTTCCTTCAGTTTATGAAACAAACTCAGTTAAACATACCAGTCAGCAAGCCTGTGATGCACGATTACTCAATATATTGTAAAATTAAAAAAAAATCAATTGTGCTGTCCCCTTTCTCCCTCTGCTCCTCCCTGTCTGTCTCCCTTTACTGTGAGGCACTGGGAGTAGTGTGTGTGTGTGTGTGTGTGTGTGTGTGTGTGTGTGTATGTGTGTGTCTGGGAGGAAGACAGACTCCCTACCTGTAAATGGCTTGCTATTATTAGACGTTCAGTTACCAGGGGTTATGTAAGACAATTGAAGCTCTGTTTTTTAACAGAGACATGATTCATGCTGCTTGTAGTAACAGTAACCACCTCCAAACGAGACAGAAACCAGACGCAGACAAAGGCTGGAGAAATCAATGCCGACTCAGTACAGCCATTCTGCTGATACCCTCTGCCTTTCAATCAGAGCAGCACTTAGGTTATCAGGATAGGAGGCCCCTGCTCATTCTGGGTCTTTTCTGTCTCCTGGGGCTGTCAGGTAAAATCATGCAGGCTGCAGAGTCGTGCAAGAGAAAACTGGGCCTCGGGAGCAGTGCCGTCTGACCTTCCTCCCCAGCTCCCTGGACGTACTGTCCCCAGGGTCTCCCCAGTGTTTCAGAAACACCTGGAAGAACAGGGATTGTCACCTGCACTGTGGCTCAGAATCCTCTGTCGCTTCTACTCAGAGAGGTTGGAACTTGGAGGTTTGGCTCACCCACTCAAGGAACTTGGCTCAAGTGATGCTCTGTGACAGACTGGGAGAGGAGGGGATAGTGTGGGATTTGACTGATTTATTACAGCTTCTCCCAAAACCTGAATGGAAATGGACTGGGCTGTCAGCTCCTACACACACAGGGGACCCATTCCTAATTCTTCCAGTGCTCATTCTTTGAGACTACAATGACTCAGTGCTTCACAATGCAAACTACTTTCGCATACTCAGCTTACCTCAGCCCACAACTTTATAAGATAGGAAAAACACACATGTTGTAATCAATACTCTTTTACAGGTGAGAGGCTTTATAGCTGGAAGGTAATTATGCCATTCATTGATTCCTTGCACTTGAGTTTATAATGTTCAGAAAAGTTAGTGACTTGGCTGTGGTCGCCTGGCTAATTCTTACCAGATCCAGAAGATGCACCAGATCTTCTGATTCTCCACCTAGTTCTCTGATTCTCAGATTCACTACAAAGCTTGTTGGCAGCCATGGTATTTTTAGGGGAAAAAATGAGGGAGGGTTCTTCTGAAAACCTTGGTTTTAAGACTAAGCTTTACTGCTCATTATCTAGGAAACTTAAACCTCTCTTCTCCACCTCAGTCTTCTCATCTAGGTAACTCATGATGGGGAGAACTCATTTTTAGAGAGTGTCCATGAAAGTACCACATAACCTTTAATGTGTCTAGATCAATGTAATGTATTGCCAATAGGTCCCCTGTCTCTTGCCACAGGTGACATCCAGGAGAAGGATGCAGAGATCTCAGACTTCACCCAGAACATAAAAGTAAACTACCTATTTTACTACAAAAAGAAGGAACTAAGATATTTTACTGTAAAGACAGCCCATGGCTCTCAGAAAACAGCATCCTTGACCCAATGACCTATCACACATCCAAAAGTCAGGCCACCGTTCATTTTCACTCTCAAATGTGTAAATTGTCCAGAAAGACAACGCTAAAGGAGCATGGCAGAAAAATATCTAAGCCGTTTCGCTTTACCAACCCAATAATCTCCCACAATGAAAATTCCAGTTTTAAAAGCACTTATTTATTAATTACTACTAATAATAAATACTGTAATTCTTTCTCATGACTTTTAACTAAGGACCATAGAATTTTTACCATTATCCTACTATTTTCACACATTACATAATACAATCTATACCTATTTTAAAGTAAACATAAGTAAACATTTTCATTTATAAATAGTTTTTTTAACTAAGTCTTTGTTTGTATAACACTTTGCATCCAGGAAGGTAGCAAAATACTTCACAGACTGTACTTTAAATAAAACACATGTCCTCTTCTGCTAAAAGATGAATATCATTTGTTTCTGCTTTAGTTAGTTTTAAGGAAAAAAACTATACTCTTTCCCCTCATAAAACTACTCCCTGACTAGACATCAAGACACCAAATTTCTAGTCCTAGCCTCACTACAAACTCAGTATTAGAGAACGCATTAAGTCCCAACTTCAGATAACAGCTAATCTGGAAAACGCAAAGCCTTTTAATACCTGGCGATTGCCTGAGACTTACAATTGCTGTTGCTCTTAAATGATGTGTCAGTAAAAGAACTTTATGAGAAAGATGGAATTCATTGTTTGGGGGTTGCATCTTGTGCTATGGTAGTAAAGCTGCCTTGACTTCTCCAATGTAACGTGTCTTCACAATGACCCAAAGAGAAAGAGAGTTGGAATATGAGTGAAAGGAAGAGTACTGTCAGTCCTTTGACATTCTGCAGGTGGTCGCTACATACTCTAGGTATCAGGCGCGTTGTAAGCAGTGAATGTTCACACACGACTGCCCCTGACTTCCCTGTAGAGGAAAACAGCCTTTTCTTTTTTATCAGGTTACCATGATTTCATGATCATGAATGTTAATCTCATCGTTGGTAGAGAGGCATCTGTTCTAGTGGTACCTTTTATAGGTCCTTGGATGTTCCTGGAGTATTTTACCCTTCTCCCCATTTGTTGTCAACTAATGCAAATTCCTGTTTTCACCCAAGAGCACAGATGCCTTTGCTCACCTTGGTCTAGTCTTTGTCTCCTCAAAGCATGTGTGTTACCATTCGAAGAGGTGATGATGGTAATGGTGGGTGGTATTTCTTCCCAACAAGTTGGTGGTACATTCCACCTGGTTCTGTAGCATACTAAACTCTCCCAATCGCTACAGAAATCAAATTCGGATCTACCATGTCCCAATGTTATCCATATGTATCTATGGCAACTTTTAATATGATTATAACCCCATACTATGCACAAAGGGCTCCACTGTGTGCTAGAGTTTCTGTAATGTACAAAACAAGATCCATGCCCTAGAGAATAGACACTCTCCCCAATGATACAGAAAACAGGCATTAGACTCTATGCATTTATTTTAGTGCTCAGGGAGTGGCAGAACTCAATATGGGCCAAGACAGTTTCACAAGGAAAAGTTTCATAAGGGATACATCATTTTGCATGGGCCTTGAAGAAGGGGAAAGGCTTAGATGAGAAAAAGTGATAAAGGCACTAAACAGCCAAAATACTGTGTTCAGGGGCTCAGAAACACAAATGTGCTCAGTCTTTCTGACACCCTGTAAGTTAACTGGGCTAGACCAAATGGAGTATTGACAGAAAGGAAATCTGAGAGGGCCTATTTGGTATAGATTCAGTAAACTTACATGTCCAGGCTAAAGAATCTGGAACCAGGGATATCAATTAACCCATCTTTTCTCTAAGTATACTCTGAGGTTGATAAGTGTTCCCTCTAAAAAGGACAGGGGAATGGTTTGCAATCTAATAACTCTGGGCAATGGCGGGGGGGTGTCTTCAGCACCTTTACTATCCTTATGTGCATTATAAGTTTGCAAGAGAAACATATTGCCTACAGTGTTTCCTATATTTCTGTAACCAAAGAATTTTCTTTGGGGTGCATTTTTGAGTTCTAGTGTTCCATAAAACTCATTTTGAGATATACCACCTGGAAACATCTTGAAGGGCAGGAGTTGGAGGCAGGGCAAAACACTATCTTGTGATGATTAATCTGGTACTATTATGAATGGATATGTCATCGACTACAGAGAAGAAGATATCATTGATGGGACCAAAGGGAAGGAGAAAGATCAGAAGAAAAGAGGATAACCTCCAGCATATGGAGAGAGTGTGGGAAGAGGCATAGATATATCTTGAAGAGCAAAATGATGAAAATCCAGAGATATCAGAGAAGAAGATAAGAGCCAATGAGCTTACCACACTGGATGGTCTAGATCATCTTACCAATGTAGGAGGCAAGGTCATCAACTGAAGAAGAGAATGGAGCATGAACTCGGTGAAGTAGGACGTATTAAGAAAAACTACTGGAGGGGCGCCTGGGTGGCTCAGTCGGTTAAGCGTCCGACTTCGGCTCAGATCATGATCTCACGGTCCGTGAGTTCGAGCCCCACGTCAGGCTCTGTGCTGACAGCTCAGAGCCTGGAGCCTGCTTCAGATTCTGTGTCTCCCTCTCTCTCTGACCCTCCCCCATTCATGCTCTGTCTCAAAAATAAATAAACATTAAAAAAAATTAAAAAAAAGAAAAACTACTGGAGATTTGTATTTAGAAGCAACGCTGAGCAGGAGTGAGGGTCCAGATGACATGCATGTGTCAGGTTTTGTACTGAGGGCGGGAGAGAATGATACGTGGTGATGGATTCATGGTTGAAGAACACAAGAAAAGACCCTGTATACAGAGGGTCGGGGATCAAGGAAATCTGAAAGGTTATTGAGAACAATGTTGAAATGGTTGATCATAGAGTAAGGCCAGGCTGGACATAGATATCCAGTGAAGTCAGCCGGGGCCTACTAATGGCCAGGTGAAAAGAGTTGATTCCTTAGGCATTAAGGAAGGGGGTTCTCAAGCTGGGGTTGGAGCATTTGATGTCAAATGTGAAGCCTTAAAGAGTACATTGGAACGAAGATGAGGGGTATAAAGTCACTGGAGAAGGTGGTGGTAAAAATCCATGGGGGAAAATGGTAATGAGTTTTGTACTAAAGTATCGATCGAAATAGAGGGAAAATATGAATCAAATGTGGAAGGTTTGGGCGAAGGTTAAAAACAGGTTCAAGAAAGCAGCAGAGAACCATGATGCAGAATCTAGTATAAAGCTATGGCAAGCACCCCAATGAACAGGAGTGGGATGCAGGCAGGAGATCACAAGCTAGGTGTAGATGAAGATTCAGAGCACTGTGATTAAAACCTGGCCTTAAAGCCCAGCTTTGCTACCCTCTCTGGCTTTATGACCTATGGTATATATTTTTCACCTTTCCTAAATGTCAGTTTTCTCATCTATAAAATCAGAATATAATCTCTACCCCCAAAGTGATTATAAGAAATGAAACTAAACAATGTATGAAAAGTGCCAAGCACAATACCTGCCACACAGCATTTAGTTAACAGCATCCAGGTTACAATGGAGGTGATGGAAGCAAGAAAAGTGGAGTGATGTTCACTCTGGAGACAGTGACAGTGTGTTCTCCAGGGTAATGTCATTTTGATATTCTTGGTGCCTATTTTCTCCATTTAGCCACAACCTGTAATGACTAGTCCAGAAAACATACTCAGTACAAGAAGCAAGGTATAGATAACTCCACTATAACACAAATATGCTGCACCATAGATCGAGTCTGTGTTGGAGTCCTCATTATATAGTTTCAAATGACCTTTCTGCCAGGACCTGTGGCAGACTTTCTGCTCAGAAAGATTCCAGAGTCGAGTGACTTAGAGAAGGAGTTCTCATCACCAGTCATTCATTAAAACCAGAAAAATTATTACCATCTGTATACGTATGTATACATATGTATATATCCATATATGATACGTATGTATTGAGATACATATCTGTCACCTGATCGCAAAGATCTCTTATTTTGAAAACAAGAATCAACTGTACCTGATAGCTCCATGTCTCCTGGGACATGCAAGTGTTATTAACAGAGTTTGTGAATTGTCAAAAAGGAATCCAGAGGTCTCTATGGAGAAAATTAACATAGATTTTATGTGACAAACAGCAGGACCTTCTATTTGCAGGGCCATCCCAGGGGTCTTCAAGCTATCAGAGGTATTTCTTCTGGACATGGGTTAACTAGTGGCTATTAAAGAGCTAAAATATTTTAAAGTAAAACATTTCTTATAACATTGGAAAGCTGAAGATGATGGGGTTCCTGACTAGTTTGCCTGGCCATGATGCCTTCAGTGCCTTATTCTTTGAATGGTTTTTCTCACCACTTTCCATAGGGGTGGGATTAGTGATGTAGACTTGGGAATTCATTTCAGGTGATTAGTTAAATAGTTAAAAGTCAAATAGATTTCTTTAACAGGTTTAATGGTTTAACAGGTTGATGAGCAACTTAATTCCCACATCCTTCTTCTCAGGGGACTATTAGAGTTTTAAAGGCCCTTAAAAATCATAGAATCCATGTTTTCTGGAAAATGGAAAATGCTGAGCCTCCTACAGGTTAAATGACTCATCCAAGGTCATCCAGCTGGTTCTATCATTTCACTTTCCCTTTTCATCCTCTTGCTCTCTTTAACTCTCCCTCCTTTTTTCTCTCACCAATATTTTGTGTCCTACAACCACCTCTCTGCCAATTATTTCTTGGATTTATCCCACCTTTGTAAACTTTCCTAGCCTCAAATTATGAGACAGTGGGTCTTTGCCAATTAGGAAACCCTCACCACTAATTCCTCACTACATTTGGGGCAAAGAAAGGAGGGAAGTGGAACAATTTTAAATTTACTGTGATCTTTGAGACAGCTTTATCTACACCTGGGAATTGCTGTTAGACAATTAAGGTTAGTAAAGCTCATTGAATTTCTCAGAGGAAAGGTGTTATTTGAATTATTACCAGATAATTATTGTTAAAAATAACAATAATGTAAAAAATAGGAACTTTACATGTTAGAGGCATTATCATTTTAATTTCCAATGGGGTTAGTGGAGCCCTGGGGGATCGAGGAACAATTTTTTTTTTTTTTCATAATGTGCTCTACGCCAGAAACTCCTTGAATTCTGTCTAATGCCTGATGACCTGACAAACTGGCCCAGAATCAGAAGCCGGTCATGCCGTGTGTGCTGTTAGCCAAGTTATTCAGCTTGAACTGCTCCTTCGAAAACAGTAGGAAGGCAAGAGTCAGACATAAGACCTGTGGTACCCAGACCAGTGTCATCGGCATTACCTGGGAGTTTTCTAGAAATGCAGAATCACAGACTCAGTCCCAGACATGCTGAATCAGAAATCCTGAATGATTCATTTTTTCATTAGCGTTTGAGAAGGCCGATATAAGATGTTCTCATCTTCAAATAGAAAGGAGCTAGGAGGAAGCTCCATTTATTGATAGTTTCTGAAAGAGTTCCTCCACCTGAGGTCTGTGCTCCCGGTTTTTGTGTTTCCAGTGGCTCTGAATCATCATGGAAATAGCATAAGCCTCTTTCTTGTGCTGAGGTCACAGTGGGAACTAGAAATGCGTCCATGCTGTGTTGGAACAGTTGTATAATTAAAAAAAAATAATAATAACCCAGATTTAAAGTCAGAGGGATCGGGCTCATATCTGACCTTGAATTCTGACCTCACTATCCATGGCTTTCTAATCTTGGAGTGGTTACTTGAGCTCTCTTAGTCTCACTTTTCCTCATCTGTCAAATGGGCATGCTAATACCTTCAGCACAACATTGCTGTGGGGATTAAGTGAGGATGTATTTATGTGTAAAAATTCCCCATGCCATCCCTAACAAAAATGTAAACATCTAACAAATGGTAGCTATTATTGTTACTATTATCTTTTTTGTAAGCTTTGGTCACAAAGGCCCCGTCTGTCATTTTAGAATGCTTTGGCTTGATTTCCAAAGAATGGGAGGAGCCACAGTGAAATGAGACCTCCACAGAAAATTCCATGCAGTGATCTGCGGCAGTGTGTTACATAACGGCTCTTCTCTCCAAGGGCTTGCAAGACAGAGCTACAGAGACATCAACAACAATAAAACAGACTGGAGTGGAAATGACCCACTGTCTCCCCTGCCTCTGACACCATCAAGAACTTTGCCAGCTGGGTTCCAAGAGCAGATTCGTTATTACAGTGATGATGTAAGAGGCAGAGAGAACAGCTAGATTTCCAGATTCTGGGAAGAATGCATAGCCCCAGTAGCCTCTCAAGATGATCTTTTGCTAACTAATTTGGGTGTAAATTTTAAAAAATAAAAAATAAAATTTAAAAAAAGATGATCTTTTGACTTAAAATATGAGTACATTGGATATGGAAAGCCGTTGCATAGAATAAATATGAAACCTCATGAAGGCATTTTCACGGAGTGTTTTTTTTTTCAATGCTTTATTTATTTATTTATTTATTTTTTTTTTAATTTTTTTTTCAACGTTTTTATTTATTTTTGGGACAGAGAGAGACAGAGCATGAACGGGGGAGGGGCAGAGAGAGAGGGAGACACAGAATCGGAAACAGGCTCCAGGCTCCGAGCCATCAGCCCAGAGCCTGACGCGGGGCTCGAACTCACGGACCGCGAGATCGTGACCTGGCTGAAGTCGGACGCTTAACCGACTGCGCCACCCAGGCGCCCCAATGCTTTATTTATTTTTGAGAGAGACAAAGTGCAAGCAGGGAAGGGGCAGAGAGAGAGGAGAGAGGAAGACAGAATCCGAAGCAGGCTCCAGGCTCCGAGCTGTCAGCACAGAGCCCGATGCAGGGCTCGAACCCACGGACCATGAGATCATGACCTGAGCCAAAGTCTGACGCTTAACCGACTGAGCCACCGAGGTGCCCCTCGTGGAGTCTTTTTTAGAGCCTAACCACCCTCTAAGCAACAACATATACCACACTGTGCAGTAGTTCTGACTAATAGCCCCTTAGGTGTGTGGTGAGGCATGCAGGGAAGTAAGAAGGGGGATTAGGTGACAGGCTGCCAAAAAATGAAAGGAAGATTACAGCAGTGGGATGTGAGGCTAAGAAAGGGGAGTTTGAGTAAAGAACAGAAAGATTCTGTCTCCATTTAATTATAAAATGCACAACTTAAATCAAATGTTAGGCATATTTAAAATGTACACTTATCTAATTACACAATGAATTTGTATGCTTTCAGGTGATTTTTCATTGCAATGTACTAGACATATCAGTGAGTGATACCCTTTATCATTTTAATGTAGTTGCCAGGGGGAGAAAAGAGAAGGAAGCTATATCTGGTGAAGTGTTGATAACCTGTCTGGCCATAAGATGGTTTAGTAAGAACTATAGAGAGCTCTTGAGCCCAATTTGCTGTTTATGTGGCTACTGGGGTGTTGCTATTGAATGGATGTCTCGATTCATAGCATGGCTCCACCATACTGGCCAAAAAGAATATGATTAATAGTACCAAGGTTTTCCTCCAGTGAGTAACAATGAGTAAGTACTCACCTGAGAGAGGCAGATGAGGTCTTATAGCACTGTAGGCTACCATTTAAGAGCCCAGCTTTCCTGCCAAGTGAACACTACGGAGATTCCTGGAAAAGCCTGTTTTTTTTTCACCTAGGTGAACACTGTCATCCCCATGTGTTTACTGGGTGGAGATTTTCATCTTTGGGTGAGAGGAAAGGATTCTGGTTGAGGATGAGGATAAAAAGGAGATTAAGCAATTACTGTTTCTCCTATCATGAGAGGAAAGAAAGTTAGAACAGACCTGGGAGCACTCACCTATGCATTTCCACAAGTGTCGTGACACAAGGAGAGAAAAATAAGTGACAGTGTAAACAAATTTATAGGATAAATCCCACACAAAACTAGGTGGAAAAAGTACTGATGTGGATTGCATTATAGCAGGAATGCCAACAGCCTCTGGTTCCACAAGGTGAGAATTTAACCATAGAATTACTATGGCATGTTTTCACCAAGAACTTTAGCTGAGCCCACTGCTTTTCTAAAGCATGAGGAATTTCTTCATCCTGGTTTTCACCCTGAGTTTATCACCCCAGTGGTGTTTGCAATATTTTCATAATTGTCTCTGTGGATCATGTTAGAAAGGTTTGCTTCCTTGTTCTTTGAAATCCACCTCGTTTTTTTTTAACGTCATTTATCTATAAAAGGGTATTTATTATTTCAGTTTATTGAAGTGAACAAGTGAAACAAAATTCTTTGTATCTTGGAACCCAGTATATGCTTGCTGGCTGTGTACCCCATTAGCCCCTCACTCTCTCTGATCTGGTCACTGTCAACAGTCTTCTGGGCCTATTGGTGCCGAGAAAGCAGGGATAGATATTTAAAGATTCGTAACCTTTTCTATCAGTTATTGCTGCTCAACCAGGAACAGGGATGTGGCCTTGAGCAAGTAAGTTCCCTTAATCTCATCTGAAAAATGAGAGGTGATGAACTTTCATGTCTTTCCAATTCAGTCTCCATTCCATGAATCTAAGCAAGAATTTTGATTCCTTTTAACTTTGGTTCAGCAGACACCAGCCGAGCACAAGTCTGTGTGCAAGGCATTGCACACTACAGGGGCACACCAAGTAAAAACTGTCTCTACTTCCTAGGAGCTTATAGAGAAGGAGCCAAATTACATAAATAACAATCCGAGTCCGTAGAACGTGCAAAGGGAGTAGTGCAGAAAGTGCTTGAGGACTCAGGGCACTTTCCTTTGGGAAAGGCTTCATAAATGAGGTGGAATTTGGATGCAAAAGAACGGAACTTTGCTGCTGTGTAGGAGTAAAGGAGTAGAAATTAGACTGGGGCTATCTTGTAGAGGCCTTGAATACCAAACTGAGAAGTTTGAATTTAATCCACTAGGCAAAGAGCAAAGGAATAATATGTTTAGAACGGTACTGGAGGAAAATTAATGTGGTATTGGTGTGAAGGACTGGCTAGAGGTAAAAAGGACCTGGAGGAAGCAAAGCCATAGGGAGGCCCTGGCATGAGCCCAGGCTCAGGTGATAAAGGGACAAATAGGTGTTGGGATAGAAAGTAGGTGTTGATTTAGGAAGCACGGCCTCAGCACAAACCACATCTCTTGGCAGCTGATTGGATGTGAGAAGCAAAAGAAAAGGAGGCATTGAAGATGACTCCTCCATGGTAGGACCAAGTAACTGGGTGAAGAGGGTACCAATCGATGGCAGGAAATGGGAATATAGTTTGAGGGAAGGCAATGAATTCTGTTTTAAACTTTCTGAATTAGACGTGCCTGTGCTGTATTTGATGGAGGTGTGAGGTTAGTGGCCCTACCTTATTCATCTTTTCCCGGTGCCTGATAGATGCTAAGCAAACACGCATGAATGAATAGATGAATGAATGAATGAATAGATGAATGAATGAATGAATGAATGAACGAATGAACAAATGAGTGAATGAACCAATAACCAGAGGCTATTAAGAATGTGGACCTGGAGCTCTGTAGACAAGCAAGAACTAAAGATAGTCATGTGGGTGTTCGCTATGGAGAAGTAATTGTTGAGTTCATGGAGGGTGGGTGTAGGCAAAGCCTGAGAAGAGAATCTTAAGGAATAGGTACATTTAGGGAACAGGAGAAAGAAGACAAGCCAGCAAAGGAGGCAGAGGAGAGAACTGAGAGGTGGGAGGAAAGTCAGGATAATGCAGTGTTCCAGTGAGAAGGGAGGACAGTTTCGGGAATAAGGTGGTTGTCAGGGCTCCGTGTGGCCAAAGGGGCAAGACCTGGGGAAGGACCTCCGGTGTGAGGCTGGAGACAATCAGAGGTCAGTCCTGTAGCCCCTAAGGCTGAGAGCCACAGGTTAGAGGACACAGGAGACAGTGGAGGTTCCATATTATAGGGCGGAGTCACAGTAAGAGCTCAGACCTTGGCCAGGCCAGTGGTGGTTTTAGAACAGGTAAGAACTAGGCACCAAAGCAGGAGGGGCTACAGTGGAGTCAAGGACACCAGAAGAAGAGCTGGCTTGGCAAGGTTGAAGGACACCCCACCCTCCCCCATCTTCCAAGCAGGCTTGTATCTCCTCACCACAAAATCAACTCCATCTGCACAGACAGGGTGTGGTGGAAGATCCCAGACCACTCCGGCCGTCAGGTGGGCACCCTGAGAACGGACCCTGGGTGACATCCTCTTTTCTTCCTCTGCCTCCCCTGTCGTGCTGCTCTCTGGTGCAAACGTGCAGGCCCAGACTCTTACCTGAGTCCCATCAACGTGAATGATCTGTCTCCATCAACGTGAATGTCTCCATCAACGTGAATGATCACCATCACCTATCATTTAACAGCCTGTCTTTCTTTCTTGTCTGCTCTAGATGCAGCCGCTCTCTGTTCCCTGCCCCAATGAACATCTGCACTAGGCCCAAGCCTTGGAGTGATTTACCTGAAGAGTGACACCATTGATTTGGAAACTACTGTGAGTACACCCTGCCTCCAACAAAAGGCTTCTTAGTTCGCCCAGTTTAAAAAACAAACAAACAAAACTCACACAGTTGTAACTTTCATGCAGATGAAAGTTTAGATGGCTTCGTGTCTGGAACACAGTGAGGTCACCAGACTCAGTCGTGGGGTGCCTGCCACGCCCGCCCTGAGCAGCATCGTGCCCTCCTCACCAGAGGGCTGTGCTGAGCCAGACCCGGGCAGACCTTGCAGGGCCCGGTGCTCTTCTGCCTGGTCGTCTGCACCCCCACCCGAAGCGATGGTGGCTCCCGCGCCCCCTCTTTGCCTCTCGTCACCTTCTGTTGACTCTCACCGCAGCTTGTCATTTCATGCCACCCTGCTCAGATCCATGAGCCAGCTCTGTCGTCTGCATCTGCCTGTTGTCCGAGTTGCATGCCGGCACTGAGCTGTTGCTTCCTTGCTCCTTTAGGAGGCCAACGCTCTCCCTGTGGACTCTGGGCTCCTCAGCCACGTCTCGCAGCCATTGCTTCCAGCTCAACCTTGCCTTCTGGATGCATGGCTGTGTGAGTGTGATTTAGTTTCCTCTGCGTCAGCCATTGATGTAGGAGAAGTACAGCCCTTACAAGGCAAGGTGCAGAAATAAGTTGGGGTGGGAGATATGATGCCTCCAGGAAAACACTTAGTTTGGTATCAAGTATTCATTAACCGATGCTAAAAGTAACAGATGAATATATGCTTTTTTTTTTCCTGGAAAAGCCAGAAATTTAAATTATTTAGAGGCTATGCCTGCAAAATAGCTTAATTATACATTTTAGGACAAAACCTCGTTCTAGTTGTGTTTTCGAGCTTTCCTGTATGGTATGAGGCAGGTAATGGGATGGTGTTTTACAGACATCTCTGTTACTGGAAAACACTAACCCTGGGAGACTAACATCCCTCTTAGGCTTTCAGGTAGGATTTTCACATTCCTATTTTCTACATCTTTAGCTATTCTGGCATAAATCATACCCAAAAGGATAAAGCTGGTGTTTTTGTTTTGTTTTGTTTTGTTTTTTTGCATTGCTTTTCACCTTTAATGCTTTCAGTCACCTGGATGGTGATTGGTGGTAGTGGCTGTGTAGGTGACAGGCAGGCTTGCCTGGACAGCACAGACATGGGGACCATCAGAGTGATCTGCAGTACTCCTGGGGACCAAAGATATGACGAAGAGCAAAAATAGTTTCTTCAGGGGCTGCTGGTAGCTCAGTTGGTGGAGCATCTGACTCTTGACCTCAGCACAGGTTCTGATCTGAGGGTTGTGAGTCCCCGCTGTGCTGGGCATGAAGCCTACTTAAAAAAAAAAAAAATTCTTTATATCCAGGCAAGGAACTTACTTGTATGAACACCTTCATTCATCCTTAAGTTTTAGTGCAAGGAGTGCCTTAGAAATTCCCACATCTGGATGGTCTTCTGGGTTTTTCTGCATCCCAGCATAACTATGCTGGTGCCAGTGGCACAGCTGTGCTAGGGTATAGCTGGGATTCCCAGGTTCTGTATCCTTTGGGAGAAGGAAGAGTCTTTACCACTCCTACCTTCCTGCAGAGAACTGTGATCCAGACCCGGAAATCAGGACTTACAGTGTCCTGAAAAACACAGGGAGGTCCACAAGTGAGCATCCGTTTCTGCCCTAGGAAGCATTTTACCTGTGTGGCAACACCTGCTTTCATGCTTTACAGGTCCTACCAGGGACATATTGGGCTGTAACTTTTGCAGGCTCTGCTTTTCAGAAACTCGGCTCTCTCATATATAAAGAAGAAACAGCAATAAAACTTACATACTTGCTAGGTACCAAACCACTAAGGTGAATAAAGTATAAAAATGTGGACTAATTACAAAAATATGCCCTTCAGTGGGTTGACAGTACCCTGGGCCAGTCTCAAGGCTTGGGGGTGAGTACAGAGGGCACAAGTGTTAGATTTGAAAACCTGCCCACTCCCATACCACCTGCACAGCCACGCTCAGCAGCCCTGCCTACTTATCTGGATTGTTATGATAATTAAGTGAGATAATATGTGTATAATGTCTGACACATCGGAAGTGAATATATTTACTTGACCAGCTAAAATTCACTGGGCATTTACTATGTTGCAGACACAGCTCTAAGGACTAGAGATGTGGCAGCAAACAAACCAAAAATCCCCACTCTCAAGGAGCCCGCATTCTGCAAGGTATTGATTTGTCCAGCCCCCTAACTGCAGTTCTGACTAGACTAAATGCCACACCTTCCTGGCCCCTTCCATTTAAGTTTAAAGCTGAGAGTAACAGCTTTCCCCCGCTGCTAGCCTGGTGGTGCTTCACCATCCCTCGAACGCCCCTTTACCTCCTCTGCACCTCAGTATACAGTCCTTATAGTAAACCCTCTCCGGCTAAAACCTTTGAGTGTGCCAGCTGTTTCTTGCCAGGATCCTGACTGACACAGCGAGGGAGAAATACGCTGAAAAACATTATAAATCAGCCTTGCCACGAAGGTTGAAAAAATCAAGAGAATAAAATGTTTTCATTATGAAAGCATCTTAAATTGACCTGGGAACATTAGACAGAGTAGTAAAGGGATAAGTTGTAAGTAGACATGATAAGTGAGAATCCCAGGGGTTTACCTCAGTGCATGGACCATAGTGCTCAGGTTTGATAGACTTCCATGGTCCAGGTGCAGCTTGCTTAACCCTCAACTTCAAAAGGAGCTTTTGGTATAGGAGCAGCAATGACAGACAGGTGAACAGAAAGACAGTGTCAGGAGGGTAATACAGTAAGATCAAAGTGTTGAAGGGGAGATTGCTTATCCTAGCATTCTTTCCATCTTTGCTACAATTACAGTCCATTGTCCCTGCCCGAGTCCAGACATTAAAAAAGATTACTAAGATAAAGGAAGTGCCTTCTTATAGCTGAGACGATGAAAACCATAGAACTGATGCTCTCAGAGCTACCATCATTGGGCACTGACCATGTGCCATCACTCTGCCAATCACTTGACATGAATGATCTCATTTAATCCTCACATCAGCCCAAGGAGGTAGGTATTATTACTCCATTGTTTCCACTGAGGCCCAGAGAAACACAGTAATTTGCCTAGGGCACATAGCTACTTGATGGTAGGACTGTGTTCCTCTCCTCTTCCCCCCTCCCCGAATACTCTCTTGATCTTTTCCAATGGTTTTGGGGGAAAGAGAATAAGGAAATGGTTACCATTCCCCCCCAAAATTGAGGGGAAAGCATCATTGGTCTAAATTGTCATGATTCAATGACTGAGTAATTATTTATCAAAAGGAGATTCTGACTAATTCTTTCCTATCCATCCAGGCTGATAAGTGGAAGGCATGTTAATGTGCAGGAGAGGGTGGGAGCCCAGTGAAGAGAGAAAATTGGGAGAGGGAGATGGAAGAGAGCACTCGCCTCTCAACAGCCCCAGGAGCCTGATAAGAGCTCACACGGATAAAATATTTATTTTCCATATGTTGCAGAAAGCACTGCCATCACTGTATGTGTGCAATATGTGCAAAGAAGTATGAAATATATACATCAAATGCCACCGATCTGGTTAATTTCCACGCGTTTAACATGCCTAATACCTACCATCTCATCAATATGTTTCAATGCATATTTCTTTCCACACGCAATATGTCTAGTAAGGAAAGAGCCAGCATCATCCACAACCTTACTCATTGCTATGTTTCAGCCCAAAGCTTGTTGCCAGGGCCGGCACAATGAGAGTTAAAAACCAGCCACCAGTCACCTTAAAATGCCTTTCCAGTTCTTGAAGCAGCCCTTTTTCTTGTAAGAGAAATGTATGCAGTGGGGAGATGAAAATGTTTTTGTTCTCTTTGGACAATTGGGAGATATTCAGTGAGAATGTCAGAACTGACCGTTGAAAGGCAGGTGCCTCCAGCCACACTTTTTTTTTTTTTTTTTTTTTGAATGCAGAGCTCTACCAGTGTGGCGGGAGGAAGTGCACAATGATTGGTCTGTTTCTCTGTGGAAGTGTTCAGGGTACACCCAGTTTTGCTTTGCATATATTTACGAAACATCTGCCCTTTTCTTGTTCTTAAATCCTTCCCCCTCACCATCCCCCTTTCCCCTTTCTCCCGGTTTCTTTCTTTGTTGTTGTTGGCTTGTCTAACTTTTTCATTGGAGCTTTCATTTTCCGGTTGAGGGGCGACTTCATCAGAGTGTATAATTTTAACATTGAGGGAGGGAGGAAGGGAGGGAGAGAGGGAAGAGAGAGAGAGGGAGAGAGAGAGAGAGAATGAGAACTGAAAAGAAAGAAAGAGGCTGAGCGGACAGAGCTTGGCAAACCAACCTTTGGCATGGTGACTGGGAAGAAGGTTCTGGTCTGGTAGGGAGTTTGCCTCTCTGACATGCTGCCCCAAGTCTCCTGTGTGCTGCTGCCCTCTAAAGGCTCCAAGGAATAATGCAGAGCCACAGAGGCTTGGACAGAGTTACCCTCAGATGTGCCATGTTTATATAATTCTTTTTACACAACCAAAGAAGGTATTTTCGATTAATTACTACAGGACTTGCTCTTTCCTCCTTAATAAACTACGAACTGAAAAAATGGGGTCAAAATAACAGCACCTGTGCGTATCTAGACACAGCCTGCTGCTACGTTTCAGTGTGTCTCAGCTCCAGGGAAAGGAGTCCAACAGAACTATTAGAGAGGGTGAGGAGGGAAATCAGTTGCTTCTAAGGACAGTGAGTGGCTCTCTGTTATCTGTGAAGTTGGGAAAAGCCCAGTGGTATAAGGATAAGCAAATGAGGGAGTGAACCAAAAGGTTGAATTTTCAATATTTTCATTTGTAGAGGTGGCTTTCAATGCCCCTGTACTATGAATGTTCTCTGAGTGTGATCCTTGAGACAACAAACAAGAGGGTGTGGTGCAAAATGTCAGGTAGGAAGCAGGATCAAATCTAGGGAAGGAAGCAAGGGCATTTATATGAAGTACAATACCATTTTTGCAGCATTAAAAATGAAAGAGTGACATTGGTTGTGTGGTCATGTACACATGTTTGAAAGAGGGCTTTCTCAACTGCCTGAAACACACATCCAAAACTAGCATCGCCTTTGTCTATAAGCGTCAGAAATAAATATTTTTTCTGTGCAGCGATATCTGTCATTAGTATTTCATCCTGATATTTAAATGACTCAGGAAGACCAAGCTCGCTTCGGGGAGCGAAATTGTCCTCTTCTTATCCAATGCCCTTCATGGATTCAAAGGAAAAGCAGCCAGTCAATGTAGATTTCACTGCTGCATAAAGTGTAGGAAACTTAATTGGGATTTAGACGAGGACTATTCTCAAAATATACTACATCTCAATTCCGCTTCATTCCATCAACAAACAAATACTGAATGACAGCTTTGTCTAAGCTACTCTGATGAACAGTACACACTAGAGAGCAAACTCTGGGAAGGTAGCAACCACGCTCGTTGCATCCCCTAACCTATGCAGGCACACCATAGGCACATGATATTTATAAGATGACTATGTGAATAGAGGAATAGTGGGAGGGAAGGAAGAAGGAAGGAAAGGATGAACACAGAGGATTTAAAAATCACTAAGACATTTCCCTCAGAGAGTTTACAGTCTCATAGGAGCGATGACCACATAAATAATTATCATTGAAACAAAAATTTAGTGAGTAAAATAGGGAAAAGTAAAAAATTTTTGGAATTTCAGAAAAAGGTGGGAGGGAGTTGAATCTCAAAGAGAGAGAGAAAGAGATTCTATCTGGTAGAGGGGGGAATCAAGACAGTTAAAAGATAAATACAATTTCAACAGAGTTGAAGGGAAATAACTTGAAGAAAGATGTAGAGCCAAGGATGTTCAGATTCCCAAAGATGTTCTACAAATAATAAAAAAACTTGAAAGTCCTGGGCACCCGGGTGACTCAGTAGGTTAAGTGACCAACTCTTGATTTCAGCTCAGGTCATAATCTCACGGTTCATGAGATTGAGCCCCGCATCGGGCTCTGCACTGACAGTGTGGAGCCTGCTTAGGGTTCTCTCTCTCCTCTCTCTCTGCCCTTCCCCCTGCTCATGCACACACACTCTCCCACTCTCTAAATAAATAAATAAACAGAGAAGAAAAGAAAAGAAAGAAAAGAAAAGAAAAGAAAAGAAGAGAAAAGAAAAGAAAGGAAAAAAGAAAAGAAAAGAAAAACAAAAAGAAAAGAAACTTGAAAGTCCTGTATGGCCAACATGTAGGACATGTGAGCTAAACTAGAGCATGTATAGAACTCATGTGGGGTGTCAGGCTAACCTGGTTATCTCAGAGGGGTCAAGGAGGATGGAGAGCCAATAAAAATTAACAGCAGTGTAAATAAAAGTGTTACGATGATAGCGGTGGAAATGGAAAGGAAACGTGGATGCGAAAAATATGAAGGAAGCAGTATTCTCAGGTATGGACGAATTGGCTTTAAGGCAGAGGAAGGTGTTTTTAACCTAAGGTTTCTAACCTGATGACAAACCTGGTGACAGACAACACTGATGGAAATGGGACCTTAGAGGAGGCACTAGCTTTCGATGATTAAAAAAAGGTGAGACTTTGATCTTGGATACTTTCTTAAACTGAACCCCAGAAAGTAGTCCTTGGATGTGCATGTAGACACTCAAGTCTTGGGGATTGATTCCATAGTCACCCATCCAAGAAACAGTTGGTAAAGCATTGCAATTTGTTGCTTCTCTTATTGGCTTCCTCCATACTGAAAAATATGTCTGAAAACTTCCCCTGTCTTTTCATCTTTACCATGCCATCTCTGCCTCCTGCCCTCTGAAAAAGCAGATTTGATTTCACAACCTGTTGGACGAGAAACACAGCATGCTAATCATAACACCATATTCTGCGAGGGCAGATTTTAACTACCCGGTACAACAAATTTCGATACAAAATATTCTGTATGACAAGTCCATTGCCAGGCTTATAGAAACAAGAAAGACATGGAAGCAAAGCTACTTACAACAAATTCTGTTGCACACATAATCTTGTACCGAAAAATTAAATCAAATAATTTCTCTGGTCACCAATCAAATAATGATAGAAAAAAGGCACGGAGTCATGGAAATTGGAGGGCATGTTCAGGGTATGACTAAGAATGCAGAGTGCCTAGGGCCTAGGGCACATGCAGTATAAGTTAAGTATTTCTGTGTTTATATCAGTTTCATCATCCTGGGGAGAGGACACCAGAGCCAACCACTACCTGACGTCTTTTACTTCCTTTTCCTGACCCCAAATCGCAATTAGCAACAATTACTTTCTAATTCCTTTTACCCATCTCTTCACGCCCCAAATTCACAGTCGCACTCCCACACTCCACGGTCATGATGTACCAAATCAACAAACAAAGGGAATGTTAAGCTTTGGATGAGCAAAGAGTTGGAAGAGAGGATCTCCATGTGACACATTACCGCTTTACCTGCTAGCAGCTAAGCTCATCTTTTCACTTTTCATTTGCTACTTTAACAAAAACCTCCATCACTACCCTTTCATCTCTACAGCCTGCAAATTTAGATTGTGATTTGAAATTATGTGTTCATCTGAAGTAAATCTAATAACAGCAAGAAAGTTGAATATTCCTTAATGTATTCCGTGAATAGAAACTTGAAGCTGGAAGGAACATTTAAGGCCTTCTAATCCAAGCCCTTTATTTTACAGATGAGGAAACTGAAGCCCAGAGAGGTGAAGTGAGGTGCCCAAGGCCACACAGCAAGTTAGAGGCACAGCTAGTACCATAGCTCAAGTCTCCTGACTCCCAGTCCAGTGCTCCTCCCATTACTCCACGGGTCCTGTCTCTAAGCTTCCTGACAAATGCTAGAACGGTAAACCTCCACTAGTATTTTTCAGACCATGTTAAAACTCTTAAGGGGGAAAAAAGGATGCTTTCTTGGATAATGTCAGCCATACGTAGCTCAATCTGTCTAAAGTTCTGGGACAGGGTCTTTTTATGCAGCCAACAGAGTCCAAATGTGGTGCTGTTTGCTTGGCCCATATGCTTTCATGTGTTCCCAGTTAGGCCATTACTGGAGGGAAAAAAACAAGAATCAGCTTGTTTTAAAACAAGGGACATACTGGACTCCCTCCCATCCCCCCTCAGAAAAAAAAAAATCAAGTTATCTTTAACAGATTCTAAAAATGCCTTTTCCCAAATATGCAGTCAGTTCCTTCAAAGGGCCCTTTGTTTATTTTCAGGAAGAAACCCAAGACAGCTGAAAACCAGAAGGCATCTGAGGAGAATGAGATTACTCAGCCGGGTGGATCCAACGCCAAGCCGGGCCTTCCCTGCCTGAACTTTGAAGCTGTTTTGTCTCCAGACCCAGCCCTCATCCACTCAACACATTCACTGACAAACTCTCACGCTCACACCGGGTCATCTGATTGTGAGTACACCAGTAAGGTGATGGTGTCTTCGCGGCGCTTGGAGCATGCTTCTCCCCTGGGTTCTGGCTTTTTTGTTTTTGCGTTCAGAACAAGCTGTTTCCTTCTGGTCTTCTAGAGTAGTCAAAAGTAACCTGCCTCCATTTTGATTCAGCCAACATCTATATTTTCAAAGCTACAGTGTATTTTAAAACCAGGTGTCCAGCCATTTGGACTCAAAAGGCTGATTAATTACATGAACCACATTTTCTTTCATAGCATCCACTCAAAAAAAAAAAAAAAAAAAAAAAAAAAAGGAAGAAGAAGAAGTTGTGTTACTGTTTTCTAATTATTCTTTTGTCCCCGCGATCTGAATAATGGCACTTCCACCATGACTAAATTGAACCACCAAATATGGACCTCAAAAAGCCAGTTAGACACAGGAAACATCCATTTTGAAATTACATAATACAAGTCAGCTTTGCATTAGTTATTGGAGTCTCATTTGGCTTGGCTGAATTTCCGTCTTTCCAGTTTTTAATTTATTTTGAAGTGGTTAAAGGATAGCATAAATTTACAGAAGAAAAGAGAATGGCTTCCAAGAATTCAGAATCCACCCAGACTTCACGTAGCCAATAAGCATTCAGGTTAAAAATATTTTTTAATTAAAAAAACTGCCTACGGGCTAAATTTGGAAATGGGCAGCTTAATGAGATCGTCGCTATTGAAATCACTCCATTGCTGTTTATTTTTGCTGTCTTCCCACTAATCTGAGAGTCACTTCTTCAAATTCTATTTTAAGAAAGTTGATAAATCACGTTTAGGAGCTTTTCTCTTTCTGAAGTGTAACCCAGTACTTCAAAGAGAAAGGAACATGTGTGTTGACAATGGAAAGGAATGGAATAACTTTGGGGTCCAGGCTGAAGGGATATTCCTTTCGGTCTTGAGATACCCAACAAGTATTCTGAACTGATCTCCATAAAGGATGTCTAGTAACAGGCAGAGAGCTGGTGTGTTCTTTTTTAGAAGGAGGAAGATAAGACCAAGAAAGTTTCATTTTCAAAAAAGGACTCCAGTTATGCCATTCACGAACATAAACATTATTAATTAGGAAATGAGAGTCTAAATCTCCTATTGTTATCTTCCTGACTCCACAAAGTGGGCACGAAGCGGATGAGTCTGGGAGATCCCACTCCTTACTCGTTTCATCATAAGAGCGTCTAGGTATAGGGACAAAATGCAGGGATCGAGTTTGGGGTGAAAGGAGCTTGTTCCACTCATGGCTGGGCTGAGACCCTACTGTCACTAGGAAATGAAACAAGAAAGAATGAGATCCAAATCTCTACAGCCCGTGTGGCTTGTACAAAGTTGCTGCCTCTACAGAGAAATCTGGGGGTCAGAAGCAAGGACTGTGTTCTGTGGACCATCGTAATAGTGACATCCTTGGCCCTTCTTGCCTGGCAGTCTCCAGCCTAATAGTAATTACAGGAAGAGTTGGAAAATAGCGTGGCACAGTGCCCATAGACATGTGCACACTGTCCCTACCTACCAGGAAGGTAGCCTGTTCCTGTGGAGAAGGGCCTGGAGCTCCTGCACGCAGACCTTCATCGCCTGGCTTTCTGCCACACCTTATGGGGAAGATTGCATAGAACCGCCTTAGCCCAGACATCCCCTGTTACAGCAAAATGAACGTTTTGCTGAATAGAGAAGGCACCGGGCTTCAGTTATTGTACTTTACTGTAAGCATCCCCTGGCCAGGCCTTGGCACCAGCGTGGATTATGTACAAGACACTGTATGAGCCTCCTGCTGCCACACAGCTCCTCGGTGACCCTGCGGGAGCCAGTAGATCTGAGCTCACAGCGAGGTGTCTGAATGCAGTTGGAAGGAGAGCAAATAGGGAGGAGAAACCTAATCTCCAGCTGCTTAGAAAGTCGTTCTGATTTTGCCATTAAGATGTGTAAGTCTTCTCTTCTCTAACCTGTTGTTTCAATCGATTATACTTTTCTACAAATATATTTGGATTGTAGTGTGTCCTGATTTGAGCCTACCCTTAGAAGAAAATTGTTTTTAGGAAAGATTCACAGAAATCTGTCCATTTGGAGATTGCTTGAGAGAAGACAGGAAAGAGGTTTATTTTAAGCTGTTAAATTTTTTGGATGCTCTTCTTGCATTCAAGAAGATTTTATTTTATTTTATTTTATTTTTTTACTTTCAAATGTCATTCTTACCACAGATTAATTTAAAAGCCTAATTTCTTTAAGGTAAAATATTCAGCTCCTATTTAGAACTAACAGATTTGGGGCATTTAAAAATAGTGCCCTGGTCTTGTTAGTCTCTTTAACTTCAGAAACATTCCACCAGTGTGTGGTGTTCCAAGCTTTCACAAGTGCCTGAATTTTTATAGCACCTTTTTATTTGTTATGTGTTTAGCAGAAGTATTCTTAGCCATTCCTTAATGCCCATTTCCCGTCAGTCATTCTAATTCTTCCCAATTTATGGATGAGAAAACTGAGAAAATTGGCACGTCTATAGATGAATGACTTACTCAGTCGTTAACTCATTTGGATACTGAGGGATGTTTATGGATTTGCTCTCACTGTGGGCAGCCTGAATTCTCTGTTCCAAGCCTATAAATGGCATTCTTGAAAATGTGCAACTACTCATATCGGTGACCGAGTTCTAAAACACAGGGGATCAGCATCCCCACAGAAGAAGGGTCCACTCAGCATATGAACCATAAGGGTGGGTCAGACGTAGTGTTATTGCATCTGAAGGACACAGGCCAGTGTTTTAGACAAGTCTGACCCATGAAATTCTCAGTTGTCTATTTAACCTGCCGAGACACTTCAAATTTTGCAAAAGATCCCTGTAATATCCAAAACAAGAAGGAACATGGTGGAGAGAGGTTTTCCTTTGTGAGATGATGAGGTTATTATTGCTACTGGAATGTGTGCTACTTTGCAGTGCACCCACTGACAATGGCCTCTTAGCAGGATTCCCCCATGCCTTCCTAGCCTGTCACCCCCTCACCATTTCTAAAAATCCAATAGTAAATGGACTCAGATGATGATAATAATAACAGAAGACGTTAAGAGGAGTTTTGGAATGCAAAGGGTAGAAAAGCCCTAGGTATTTGACAGAACTGGCTGAGCTCAGGCTCTCTCTTCAAATGCGTAAACAGGCCTAAACCAAGTGGGGCGGGGGGGGGGGGGGGGCAGACGACACTCTCCCTGTCTTGACAACTATCAAGCTGTAGTGCGTCACAGTCCTATACATGTGACAGACTCCACCAGAACGTTTACTTGCGTGCTGCCTCCAGTTTGCTTTCCCCCAAACAAGGCTCCCAATGAAAAGACAAGTGATTCTATCCCCCACTCCTTTGGCAATCCTCCCTACTTTTGGCTGTAGATCCACCTATTCTGATGTCTTTGTTTTGTTGGAAGCTGACATCCCTGGTTACTTACCTTCTAGTGTTTTGCACCGGCCTCATCAGGCTGTCTCATTTTTTTGTGCCCTTGCCAAGATGCACTTATGCATTAACAGTTTTTATTTATTTTTAATTTAACCTTTACACATTACCAAACTGTTGTGTGGGTGGGTTTAACTTTAGCTCTGTAGGTAGCATGACTCTGCTGGGGCTGAGCACCGTGGAGGAGCCTGCCCGGCCCCTCCTTTCCCTCTCTGGCCTTCTACCTTCATTGGTCTTCCCCCTCCCAATCTTCCGCTCCCCCCCCCCCCCCCCCCCCCCACCGCCACCACTCCCCATCCAAGTCCCCAAGATTAAAATTTTTAGTACACTTGGTTCAGTGTGAACTTTTAAGCAATTTTTAGGGAACAAAACAAAGAGGATTTTTTATGGCAGACTCCATTAATGCCACATTAAGGCTGACATTTTAATTACCCCAAAGTCAGGAAATGCAAAGTTCAGGTTCCCACAGCAACAGCAACTGTCCCCTTGAGTGCAGGCAGCACAGCAGACTCTTTGATTCCCTGATTACACAACACCAGGCGCGGGAACATTGTTTCTTATCCACGTATTTGTGGAAAAGAAAGGAACATGGTTTTTACCCTTTGTTTTTCTCCTGTAACTACAGTTGAGGCTATGGGTCTTTAGCTTCCCTCCCCAAACCATCTATATGTATTATCCTGGAACGGAAGGCTGTTATGGCCCTACATGTGCACACGGACAGAATTAAAGTTGCTGTGGGAACATTAACTCTGATTTCCGGACTTCCGTGCCAGTCACATTTAAACCATAATGTTGTAATTTTTGGCATGTAATAAATGTGCATTTCATGTACACAGACAGAAAGAAGCATAAAATGTATTTTAAAGAGCAATTAATTACTAACTTTGTGATTAAAAAACATTTGGTGCATGTTCCTTCCCATTTAGCATCAGCTGCTGGTCTTAGCCAGGCCTAATAGATGACATACTGTGTCTCATCCTGGATCTCAGATGTACTTACTGTATGTTCCTGTTCTTCTAGATAATTAATTCCCTTAGTAAAGCTGTAGGGGGAAAACAAAATGGAAGGAATATGCAAGCATGTAAATAGGGTAAAGGATATTTTGAAGGAAATGATTCATTTCTGCAAATAAACCTCTTAGTCCCTGATAGAGAGCCAGAAATCTGCTAAGTGGGTGTAGACAAAGGTTTCTGGCCACCTTAGAGCATCTGGTCCAGGGCTATAAGAACAACTTGGAAGCAGATTGCCCCCCTGAATCCCGGGCATGCCCAATGGGAGAGTGATTTTACTCTGTAATAACTTTTCAGGCTTAAGGATTAAAAAGTCATTTTACTCTGGATCAACTTTTCAGCTTCTGCTCAAACTAGAAAAGTTGTAGGGAACCAGCTAAAATATGGGCTTTGCTGACGAGCCCGGTTGAGAGAGTAGTATTTTCTCTTCCTATTTGAATCCGGTTGACCCATTTGCATTGGGGAAGGAAGTGTTTCAAAATAAATGTTTGAACAAGTTTGTGAGTGAAAGGGATCAGTAGCAATACCCTAAGGTACAGTGTTTAAAATCACAAACGCTTGGGCGTTTATTCAAGACTGGGTGAGATAGCATTCTACTAAGAGGATGTGCCGCTGAAACTCTCCAGTAACGCTTTAAGGGGAGCATGCTCATGAAGAATTTGAACCTCTGTCCTTGCTATCAATTCGTTCTCTCTCCTGCCATGCATTCCTTTTTGTTCAGTTTGTTTGCGTATGGTATTTAACCTTTAGGAAAGATACTTCAGTTTTACAAGGCTCTGATTTGCTTTTACTTGGGCTGTCTGTATGTGTGAATGTCTGTCTGTATGAGTGAAAACTGCTCAAGCAAGTTTGAAGGTCTCCTTGGCAAATTTGTGTGCGTGTTCAGAAAGTTTCCAATCAGAAAGCTGATGCAATGTAAAACCTTCCAAAATCTTCCTGAGGCACCTGTTCACATGAAAAGATTGGATTTCTGCTGGAGGTGCTCCGAAGGCAGTGTTTATAACTGAAGATCTCTGTTTGGAGTGCCAAAAAATGAAAAACATTTTGGCCCCCAAAAAACCTCCCTAACTGTTCAAAATGTATAATCAAACAAAAGCTTCATTTGGATTCAAATGCATGTATCTCAGCAGATGTGTCTAAACTAACTGGAATCCCACAGGAGCAGCTGAACTGGATTTTGGTATGTCTTGATAACTGAGAGAGTTATTCTTAGGCTTTGGAAGGACAAAAATGGTCCATCTGTGAAGAACCGTAATAGAGACATGGCAAAAAACAGCATCCTCTGAAAGAGTTTATTTATGGAATTTAGGACAAGTTGGACAATCCTGAAAACATTTTGGGGTCACACTAATTTGCAGAAGAAACATAATCAAAATTGGAGGGAATGAGTATCCACAGATAGCTATTATCCTATGGCTTTGCTATTAATTTTCTACTGGAGACCGTATCAGTTAAACAGTAAATAGAGCCATCTTTGGCACAACTATGTGTTCTCATTGTCCCCCAAGTGCCCCGCATTCCTCTTTATTCTACCTCCTATACCATAAAGAATTACATATTTACCTTTTCAGAGCTAACAGTTTAAATTGTCTTTCTGCTATATCATTAGCCAAGTAAACCTCTTACCTATTAAATGTGGATTCATTTCTTTACAGATAGTCACTCCCTTTGTAAATGGTCACCTTTCTGCCTCTGAGCTAATTGATACATAATCTCTTTGGAATTATTTTTATTACCTTTGATAGCCTCTTATTTAGAGATGTCGGTGCTTAGTCCAGCACTTGCCCATGAGAAGCCCAGTTAGTTGTGGTTTTCGTTTGTTGGGGTTTTTTTTGGTTTTTTTGTTTTTCTTGCTCTAATTCCTAGAGTCTCTACTTAGTATATCTGGGGACACATTTATTTTTAAAAGTCTTTTTCTTGAAGTTTCATGTCACAGTTACCTCTTTTTATAAAATGGTCCCTCTTTTTCAATTTGTTCCCTCCCTACAACACAAATTTAACTGGCTGTCTTCCATGGTCACTTAATGCAATAATTTCTGGTAGTCCTCTCCCTCACTCATTCATGCATTCCTTCATTTAGTCATCCATCAAATGCTACTGAACCCTGCTTCTATGCCAAGTCCTCAGTGAGGACAAAGGGTCAAGACAGCAACAGGACACTATCCCCTCAGTGTTCCCAAACACCCTGCTAAAACTATAAACCTGTAAGAGGGAGGAGGAAGGGTATACAAATGCAGTATTAAAGTATTCTGAAGGCGTCTGGGTGTTTCAGTCGGTTGGGCGTCCAACTCTTGATTTCGGCTCAGGTCATTATCTCACAGTTGTGGGATCAAGCCCATGTCTGACTCCATGTTGAGCATGGAGCCAGCTTAAGATTCTCTCCCTCTCTCTCTCTCTCTCTCTCTCTCTCTCTCTGCCACTTTACCACTCACGCTTTCTCTCTCATACTAAATAAATAAATAAATAAATAATTTTTAAAGATAAAAATAAAATAAAATGAAGTAAACCGTTCCTGACGAGGGAGCCTGAAACAGTGGGAAGGTGACATTAGGTCTGGATCATGAAAGAGCAGGCAAAAGAGGGTGGGAATGGCATTCCAGACAGAAGGAACAGAAGGGAAGCCACAGGGACAGACAGAGCATGGTGTTTTCAGTAAACAGAGTAGTTCAGTTATGATACTAAAACCTTCTTAGGCTTTACTTCATTTTAATATAAACCTAATAGGACAGTTTATATGTGGGTAACATTGCCTGTCATTAAAATTCAGCTGGGCTGAATTGTATATCCCTTCTAGAGACATTTTCTTCCCAAATAAAAAGTAAAGCAAGATGCCCACTTGTTTTCTAATGGGCAAAGATGCCCTCTTTTCATACGATCAGTAGATGTAGGAAAGTATTACGAGAGACCTGGTAATACTTTTCTGATGAGTAGATTTCAAAATAACTTTCCTTACTGAGAAAGATTCATTCTTGGAGCCACAGAGTCACCTATTAGTGTCACGCTGGAACTCTGTCACTAACTCACGGTCTCCCCAGATTCTAGCAGTCTGTCCTCTTATGAAGTCCTCCCCGGTCCCCTGGCAAATCCTGGCCCATTGCCTCAAGTTGCCCCATGCCCTATTGTCCTCCCAAATAGTGCATAAAGGTGTCTATGATTGCCCACATAGAATTGGTAAGACTGCCTGCTGGTTTTCAGGACTGTATTCTTCATCTTGCCATCTCCCATCTTTAATTCTTATCTGCAGCTGCTAGCGGCAGTTTCATATGTGCTTCCTCCACTACTGGCAAATTTCATTATATAAAATTAGCGTTCCTCCATATCTGTCAGGGATTCTCACATCCTGACTTAAAAAAAACAAAAATTTGCCTCAGAGATGGGTCATTTGGGATCAATTGAGACCATGTATGAAGATTCTAGAAATTCCTTGCTTTAAGAAATTTCAAGTCAAACCCTTCCTCCAATCACCTCACATCCAACTACCATAGTCAACCCAACCCCCCTTGTTAACTTATCAGCTAAATAAGCGCTTTTTGCTTTTCTTCTGCCTCTGTATCCTTTTTCTTTAGGGAATGTGTAGCACTTAGTACTTTTTACCAGCACTGAAAGAGATTAAGGTTTACCTGATCTAAATCCATTGTTATTCAGATAAGGAAACTGAGGCCCAAAGAGGGCCAGTGTCATACCAAAAGGTTTCCACATAGTGAGTGAGTGGAAGAGACAAACAGGAGCCCAACTCCTCCTCCCATCATACTGTGCGGCCTGGTACCCAGTTGGCTTCAAGGACAACTTATGTTTTCTGAACAGTCAGGACTCTTTGTCAATCTACTGAATGCTTTCAATGTGGAGGATTGGATCTCTGTGTTGTGCAGGATGCAGTTTTATAAACTGGAGCCCTGTGCACAGAGACTTGGGATCTCATAGAGAATATCATAGACATTCACAAACAACTACCCTGCAGAGTGGTTAAAGGTATGTCCCCATTTACCTGGACTCACCACAGCATTGATTCATTCACTTGGCAGGCATGTGTAGGGTACGTCTTATGTGCCTCACCCTACACTGAGTTCTGTGGGGATACGAATGTAGAGACAACCAGACCCTGCCACCAAGAATCTTAAAACTTAGTGTATGTTCTTAAGTTGCCATTATATGAGATAGAAATTAGAAAGTTCATAAAATACATTATAACATGGTTAATAGTAATATCCATTCAGTTTATCAAAAAAGATTCCATTTGAACTCTCTTGAAAAACAAATAGAATTCTTTTGGTGGCATGGCATTAGGATAATATGTAAGGAGTTTGCATTTTGGTGCAAAGATGTGGACGGGTTTTAAGTAAGGGTTGCCATGCTCAAGGCTTTGCTGTAGGAAGATCTAATTTAGCAGAAAGGGTGTAGAGAATGCATGGATGTGGGGGGCGGGGGGGAGGAGAAAGCCTAGGAAGATTTGTCAGTAGTTCAGACTTTTGGTAACCCGAAGGGAACTAATGATGAGCCAGGTTCAACAGACCTTGTAGATGAAGGTAGATAGCTCCAGGAGCTGACTGTTAGTTAAGAGGGAGGAAATCATCAAAGATAACTCTAAGATACCAAAAAGAGAAGATACAAAGGAAATGTTTAGAGGAGTATAATACAGTTCAGTTTTAAACAATACTGAGAATGAGACACCAGGGGTAAACCCAATGGAGACAATTAACAGAGTCACAAATAGGGTAGTGGAGTACAGCAGGAAGATTTGAAATTAGGACTAGCAAATACTTTCACCAAGAAGCCATACTTTATGCCACGAATATAGGAGCAAATTCAGAGAAGACTTTGTTGAGAGAAAAAAAGGAAATGGAATATTTACAGTGAGTGATAAGAAAGAGAATGAGGAGGGTGTCTAGGTGGCTTAGTCGGTTGGACTTCTGACTTCTGCTCAGGTCATGATCTCACGGTTTATGGGTTTGAGCCCCTCATTGGACTGTGTGCTGACAGCTCAGTGCCTGGAGCCTGCTTTGGATTCTGTGTCTCCCTCTCTCTGCCCCTCCTCCACTCACACTCTGTCTTTCTATCTGTCTCAAAAATAAATAAACATTAAAAAAAGAAAAGAAAGAGAATGAGGAACCAGCAAAAGGAGGAAAAGAAAGGAAGGTCTAAGATAGAGGAGGAACACCAGGATAGTACAGAAAGACCCTCAGGGAGGAGAAGGGTCAGCAGTGTTGGGTGCTGCAGATATTAAGAATTGGGAGGTTTCTGGTGGCTGTTAAGACAGCAGAGTCAGATGCATCACAAAAACACCATGAAATGGGGTTTAAGAGCAATGAGAAGATGAATGAGAAAGCAACAATCATGCACTACTTTTTAAAGAAGTTTAATACTTTACAAAGAAATAATGAACAGGTAATACAAAGGTAGGGTAGGGAATATTTTTATGATATGAGAGTCTCAAGCCCATTTACAGACAAAAGAATAAAAACCAGTGTTATGGGAGACTCTGCAATTAACTGGTCAAGGTGAGAGAGAATTAGACCTTCCATGTGCATGGCAATTGGGATGATAAATTTATGTAAAAGAAATTTGAAGCCACTACCCAAACCCAACAAATCAGTAATTGTATATTAGTTCTTTCTCTACTCCTTTCCAACATTGCTTTCTTTTCCTTTCAGCGACTAAGAACTAATGCCCTGCAAGAATTGTACATGTCTTCTTTGGATGCCTTCACATTCACTCACCCTCAGTAATCTCTAAGCATTAGCCAGAGGACAGGTACCATATACGTTGAGCATTAAAATTTTCTAAAAATGTTTTAAAACAAGTTCTCTTAAGGCATAATCTTCTTTTAAATGCCACATTCTTTTTTTTATGTTTTATTTATTTTTGAGAGAGAGAGAGGGAGAGAGAGAGAGACAAGAGAGACAGAGTATGAGCAGGGGAGGGGCAGAGAGAGACATATACAGAATCCACGAAGCAGGCTCCAGGCTCTGAGCTGTCAACACAGAGCTTGACACAGAGCTTGAACTCAGGAAGTGTCAGATCATGACCTGAGCCGAAGTCAGATGCTTAACCAACTGAGCCACTGCCACATTCTGTGAAATTTTTTTATGATAGGTTCAATTCAAATAGCTCTGCTTTACAGATAACAACCTTATGTGTTGTCTCATGTACTTCTTCATTTGCACAAGAGATCCTCAAGTTCATTGTTTTGGGGAGGTTTGTTTTTTTTTTAACTTTTTATTTGGGCTGTATTGTTCTCTTTGATGGCTGAAGACATGCCTAAGGCAACTGTCACCTGGACACACAGTATCTACACTTCCTTCTACTTCAGGTTGGTGCTCTGAACCAACTACATCAAATGCAACTCTCTGCTATTAAATTACCTCTGAAACTAATAAGAAAATTATTTTGTCACTACCAGAAGTTATATAAACAACCATATGGGAGAATTTTGAATGTGAGTCTTTATCATCTCACAAGAATGAATTCATAGTTGATAACAAAATGGACCTTGAGTTTTGCCTTTACTATCCAACTCCAAAACAAAATTTCTTCCTACTCATTTATTCTCAGTGGTTTTAACTAAGTTCATATTATTGGTTTTATACCAAGATCCCATGCAGTATTCAAGCAGGCATACATAATTTGTTTGTTTGTTTGTTTGTTTGTTTCAGAAGTAGAACTTAGTGATTCATCACCTACATATAACACCCAGTGCTCATCCCAGCAAGTGCCCTCCTTAATACCCATCACCCATCTAGCCCATCCCCTGCCCCCCTCCCCTCTAGCAACCTTCAGTTTGTCCTCTATAGTTAAGAGTCTGTTACAGTTTGCCTCCCTCTTGGTTTTTATCTTATTTTATTTTTAAGAGTGCTTGGCATGGCATGAAGAACACCACATGAAGAATTTCAAGAAGTGGTATCTAAATTACCTTTGTCATTTTTTTGGTAATCATTTTCTTTTCTGTATAATCACTTATTGTCTCTTTGCCTCATATCTCAACTGGGTACTTAGATATAAAGGAGACAGAAGAAAGGTATATGTAAATTTGAGCTACAGAGCATAATTCCGTGTCTCATGGAAAATACACATGCAAATTCTGAACTTCAACCATTAGATGTTAACTCCAAGGGAAAGGATGCATAGCCTTTCCTCAGGGAAATATTGTAGGTTTCTGCATGCAGGACAGGGTGGTTTGGATTTTTTTTTTCCAATTTTAAGAAAACCCCCAGAAATCTATTCCATTATATTCCTGACCTAAGGGTCCCAGAGGAGTGGTTGGATCCTGGGCTTCTGAAGTAGACGGTAATCCTGGGTCTACATGCTGAGAGGCACTCCAAAGGGACCTGCTGTCCTTGGGCAGTGATACAGGCCGAGGCTTCATGGAGATGTCACCCTCTAGCTCCAGAAGAGGGATTCCTCTAGAAGAGGAATTGTTAAGGTACCAAAATACCATGACTGGGCCTCCCTGTCAGAGTCTATGAACTTCCTAAGAAGATATGCACACATGTATGCTTGCCTAAGTGGCATATATACTGAGACACAGTATATAGCTTTCATTAGGCTGGGTTCAGAGAACAAAAAGAAGGAAAGAGCCACTTCCCCAAGACATAGCCCAAACAGAGTCTGCATGCTCAAACCTGGCCCCCAAAAGTAAACAAAAGAGCAAGTCTGATGCGAACATCCGTATGTGGACTGATTCCTAGAGCCCTTTCGGGTCCCTTCAAGATGCCCACAGGGCAGGGGCAGGTATAACAGACCTCTGAAGCCATTTCTTCAACACCTGATAATGGAGTAGGTTTGCTCAGAAAATGTTTTCTCACCCCCACGGTCTACTTATTTGCTCTTTTTAACGTGAACTTCAGCCTATGAATGCATTTTACATGCTTTTACTTAACCTCCCTATACTTCCATTTCCTCATATGCATAATGAAGATGTGAATAGTATCTGTCTCGTGGGGTTATTATAAGGAGTAAATGAAATGCTATAGGTAAAGCTTCTAAAACCGCACCAGAAAGACTGCCAACACTCAGAGAATTTGAGCATTAGCTATAGTTTAAATGTTTTAAATTATTAAGTAAATATGTACTAAAATTGATGCAACATAAATGATGTATGTCATAGCAGCAGGGGCCGCATACTTCCCCTTGAGAATGACGGAGACAGAGGCCCTAGATCTGTAGGACAGCATGTGGGACACTTTCCCCCTCACTTCAGGAAAAGGCCACTTTCCCTTTCCTTGTCCCTTCTCAGATTCAGGCCCAGGTGGACTGGGAAGCCTCTCCATTATCTTTTGGCCTTCTTTTACGCCCTCATTGATCTTGGTGTGGATTTGGGTTTTTTCCTGACATTGACAGAGGACTGATATTTGCATCCACTGTGTGTCAGGTACATTCTGTCATTCTTACAAAAAACACTCCATTTTACAGATAAGGAATCTGCAGTCCAAACAGCTTCAAAAATCTCTCGGAATGTTTCCTTTTCGACATGGGGAAGGTGTAGATTATTCTTTATATGATATGACAGTCTGATAGTGTTGATCTGTGGAGTTCCTTCTTGTCCTCAAGCGCATTCCAGTCAGTGAGAGATTTTCAAATTATAGAGAATGGCTCTGTGTGCTGCATTAGCTCCGAATACATCGTAGCATCTGTACACACACACACCCCCACCCCCCCCACGCACCTTCCTTTCCCTGAAGCCACCTACCAGCACTAATACCAGAAAAGGCCGAAACATGAGGTCCTCAGAACGGGCCAACAGCTGTGCTGCCACTTCCAGACCCCCTCCAAAGAGACATCCTTACAACTAAAGAAATGCACCTTTCATCTTTTTGAAAGACCGTCCACCCGATGGCTTCAGAGTATTATGAAAGAATTGAAAATAGAGGCCAACTTAGTTGCTGCAGAGTAGGATTGCCCTGAATCTCCCAGCTCACTTATCTTCTTCCATTCTGAAGCAGTTTGCAGGAGCTGAAAAAATATATATAATCTTAAGAAATTCAGGAAGACTTGTTGGCTCATTGTACCGACTACGCGTTTCCTGTCCCGTGGGTTTTGGGTAATGCGTGGAGATAATTGTGGACATTTGCTTCTCCTCCCTCCAGAGCGCTTTTGCCGCTGAGTATAGAATTCCAGAGACACATGGGTCTGGAACTTGAGCGCACAGGTCTCTTAGTAAGAGATGCAGTTGAAATGCTAACCTAGATTGTGTGAAGTCCACATAAATCTCAAGTCAGAGCTTTAAAATAATGAAATTTTGTGATTTCTGATTCTCATATGAAGTCTTCCTTAAATCATGTTGACGGCTATTCAGCAGAATCCAAAGACACCATTTAGATGGTACAATATCTACAGACAAAATATATGTGCAGCTTGAAAAATAACGATCCCTCAGGGTTGTAGCCCCACCAAAAGAAAAAAAAAAAAAAAAAAGGTAGCAGTTGCAATCTGAACTCTCAACATTGTAGCCAAGAAAGGAATGGATATAACAATAGAATGGGAGAGATTCAAGACAGAAGTCTTAGTTGAAGGAGTCTGGACATTCAAGAAATATGTTTCAGAAAGACTCGGAAGAAATATTAGGCAAGACGAATCATCCCTGTTCCTCAAATAACATGCTAGCAGTTAAATTAAGTGCTTCTTTGGGCCAGTTGGAAGAACTCATGAGGAAAGAAATCCTGTCTTGTTCTCTGCTGGATCCTGAGCACCCAGCAGAGTGTTTGACCATAGTAAGTGCTCAGCAAATAGTTATTGAATGAATAAATGAATGAATGAATGTGGTGTGGGAGAATGGAACAAAAGCAAGGGTGTATGGTGTTTGTGAGCATTTTGCCCATTTGTGAAAGTATAGGTACTGATTTTTTATCAGATTTTTTTCCTTCAGCAGACCTACGAAACAAAGTGCATTGCAGATACCCTCTGGTTTTTATGCTGGGAAAACAAAATCCTTTTCTGTTGGATGTAGGCTGCTACATGTTTTGATTCTAGTAACAATATGGCAGGGTTAAGGTCAACTTTGTAGTATAATCTGGTGCCTTTTTTTCATAGATATCATGAAAATAGATACTTATTTTCAAGATGCTCAAACAGATGATTAGGCGAAAGCTCCAGCAAACCTTGAAACAAGAAAAAGGAAAGGTTTTCCCACTCCCACCTCCCATTACTGTGCCATCCTGCGGAGTTTTCTGAAACCCCACACCCTCCTCCTTGTTTCACCCTTTTCCCTGGTCTAATCCTTGTCTAGGGAATACAGTATGTGCTGTCAGTCTAGCAAGGAGACAGCTCTTGAGAAATCCACCCCCTACACAGTGCTCCCAAGCACCTCTCACGGGACTGGCATGATTTGATCAGCAGCAGACAGAGCTGGCCCAGGGAAACAAGAGCTTGGCTTAGAATCCCAGTGCCCTCCTGCTGGAAGGGCCCTCAAGAGAGTTCTTCACACCCGGCCTCCCTCAACTGGCTGGACACTAGAAGAATGTGTAGGAAAACAGGCTTCTGGCTGAATGAATAGAGGGTTAAATGAATGAGAGATGAGTTCACTCCTCCAGAGTCTCCACCATCCCACTTGAATAGAAAGCTAACTTTGAAGCCACTCTGTTCTCCATGGAACGATTTTGTATATACTCAGCTTTGGAATTGGAATATGGTTGCCATCTGTGGCCAGTGCATAGGACTAAGGAAGCACTGGGGTGGGTAGGAGGGGGCCATGAGGGAAGAAAAGAGACACTTAAAACGAGCTAATGATCTCCTTTGTGTTGGAGTCTAGGTTTCAGAACTTCAGTCCTGTACTTCAAGAACAAAACACCAGTGTGTCTTAGACCACACCAGGCGCCGGTACATCAGATAAGACCTGCGCTGTGTGGTGTTCAGCCACTGAGCCTCAAGAAGTTCTGAAAGTGAAATTAAAGGAGCAAACTGGGGAAACTGAAAGGAGTAAAGGCTTAGGGAAAAACACAGTCACAAGGGCTCTGCAGATATGTCTTTGGGGTTACGGTAGTTCAAAAATGAATCTACTAATTAAAGAGTTGGAAGATGCTATAAATCCCAGGGATTTAAGGATCTTTAGAAGAAAGGAGATACTTCCATACACTCTGAGTACATTGTGATCCTTTGGTAGAATCCAAGGGTGCAAGTGACCTGGCTATTGTGCATCATTGTGCGTTTAAACGGTTGATTGAGAGTTACCGACAGCTCTACTAGAGGCGGGGGCGGGTGGTCTTTTAAAAACAGAAAAAAGCTGTTAAGCAATGCCAGTAAGACCTGAGAACATCTCTGAAAGGCAGTGAATAGCTCACAGGGCTTCCTCGTTTCCCTGGTATTATCTGTTATAAACTGTTGGTTATGGCGCAAAATCATGTTGATAATTTATATACTGAAATGACATACCAGAGACTAATAATTAAGCTGAGGATATGCACTGGAGGAAAAAATTATTACAGAAAAGTTAACTTTGCTTTTGAAAAAGGTTAGCTAGTTGGTTAAGTACAACATTGGAAGGCAAGTATTGTTATATGAAGTTTAACAGTGGCTCTGTATCTCAGGTGTGAGAAATTTACAGAGTAGGGAGATGGAAATCATTTTGGCCTTGCAAGGAAAGAATCTCATCAGGGATGTATGTAATACAAGTTTAGAAGCATTGACAATCCTAGGCATGCACAAATCACTTTACGGAGCACAAAGTGACGGCCCTGCAGTGCCTCACACTTGGTGTCTTAGAGTGGTTGAATCAGGAAATATCTGTTGGCTGCATGAACTCTGGCCTTGACTCCCGTCTGCTGTTAGGAACAAGATCCACAACTGTGACTCAGCTACAGTCAGAATGTTAGTACTGCCCTAAAATCTATCTGGTATACAAGTTTCTTTTCCTAGGATCCCTACGTGCCTCCTTATTCTATTTTATTTCTCCTACCACATCCCTGTGAAGCATAAGAATCTTCATTTTACAGATGGGATAACTGGTCCACCTAAATAAATAAATAAATAAATAAAATTAATTCTTTGTCTTTCAATATGAAATGATTCATAATCATTATATGCCCCAGTTCAATGTACTGTTTTTCTACATTATTTTAGGTTTCCCAGGAAAAGGACATATTTTATCTTTCTCATTATTATTTTTAATTGGTTTCCAGAAAAACTGAGATAAAAACAGAATCTAACAAATATCCCATGGAGATATTTGGTGTTCTCTTTTCTTTTAAGAATAAATGAAGACTTTCTCTGCTCCTCTCTCTCCTGGCTCTCTGCGCAGATAGTCGAAATCCCATGCCAATTTTCAAACAAATAAGAGCTCATTCTAATAGCTAGATCACGGTCCCCTCTGTTGAGGAAATGGCCTTATGAATTCATGTCTGGAACCTACAAAAGTTACTTTGGTTATAAACCTTACCAATTTTACCCGAACATTTATAAACAGTACTGATATCTGACCTGGTTGTAAGTTCAATAAAAAAAATTATGCTCAGCATGTGAAAGGCCAAAGAGAAATCTAGTGTCTTTATTCCCTCTGGTGACCTACACTAAATAGCGCGTATTTACTTATTTACTTTGTAAATGAGGACACCCAGTGGCCACCAAGTGAAAATATTCTAAACAATCTCTGACACTGTTTATGCAAATATACATATCCAGTTATCACAACTGATTGATAGAGATCTCTCTAACATCTGTGAGCAAGCAGTTTAGCTTCCCTAAGTCAGGCAAGGGTGGTGGGACTTTAGCCTGATCATTTTTAGATCACATGAGAGACTGATCGTCTCTTCTCACCTGGGGTTTTAAGGTATGGCTCTGCTTTGAGCTCCACTGACTCCTCAGCCGACAGGAGGACCTAATGAGCTGTCTTTTGGGAGAAATGGAATCCAGGAGATGGGGACAGTAAGGCCTGTGTCAGAAATCATAAATGATTGAGCACAGTTTGTGAGAAACTCAGTGAACTCATAAAAAACCAATTGCCTTAGACCTTAAATGTGTACTGAAAATAGAACTGTGGCTCTTCCTTGATGAGAGGCAGTAGAGTAATAAAGGAGAGGGAGAAGAGCATCACTCAAACTTCAGAGACAGAAAGACTCCCTGGGACTACAACATGCAGTACCTCAGAGAAAAGGTGTAGCCTGAAGTTCCCATTGATATTGTCAGCATGTTCAGGAAGTTCAACAGAGACTTGACCTAACAAATGCTCAGTTAGGACCTACTCAATGTAAAGAAATGTGTTGGGCAGTGTGAAGGTTCAGTAATTTGTAGTTGTAGCTGTAGTTATAACAAGGCAGGGTACTAGCCTTCGGGATGCTTCGATTATTCTCGTAGACCCAGACAAGCACAAGTGAAAAGAGACAGTGGTCAATAATATACTAAATTAGGTAGTACATGTGTAAGAAGTTCAGACTTATTTCTCAACATTCAGGTGGAAGAAACATTTCCTTATTTCTAAAGCAAATTAAACCTGTCACTAAAATAGCAAGAAATTCCATGAGGTTTCAAGGCTGCTCTCCCTTCCCCAGACTTGTACAGGGACTTACAAAATCTAGGGAGAGGTCAGATCCTTAGTCCACAGCAGTCTCCATCATCAACATTGCTTGTCTACATGACAAAGACCCTGGTCCATCTGACTGCTGGGCACTACTGCTGTAGCTGGGTTTATAGGTGCCCCTCACCCTCATCCTTGCCCCAGGTGCATCACTGCTCCTGTCAAGGCAGTACCCTTTTTTATGTCCATCCTCCAGAAGTGTACCAAGAAATTACCCCAACTAGAGTTGTATGTAAGCAGAGACTTCAAACTTTATAGCACCTTCCCCCATTTGAGGGGTAATTATTTTTCTCCCCTGACAGGCCACCTCAGTCTACCTCCAAAGCACCAGCCTCACCCTCCTCACCCTAGTAAAGTCCTAGCTTAATTCCCTTAGAGGGCCTAGATTCCCAAAACAAAGCTCTCCATCTTGGGGCTTTGTCTTTAGGGCTTAACTTCTGATTTGGACTGTGAAGCCACAACTTCCTAAGACAAGAGAGCCCAGAACTATGTACAAGCTTAGCTTTTCTTAATTTCCTTATTGCTATGAAAGTTTTCTCATTCAGTGGGGAAAAGAAAAAAAAAAACAGAAATTAATGTTTCAATCTATTACCTCACCAACCAGTCAGAACTAAGAAAAGAGAGAAATTAAGATGGACCCGGCAATCAGAGAAGGGCTCCACAGAGAAGGAAGAACTTTTTATAGGGTTCTCAAATGGTCATAAGGTCTGGTAAGTAGAGGAAAGCACAGAATTTCAGAACTCAGGACAAATTCAGCAGAGGAGAATTAAGAATAAGCTCTTGCAGTGCATGCAAGAGATGGCAAAATGTCCACTTCTTTGATTAGTTCAAAGATTTTATTTGGGGAAAATGGGAAAATAAGATCAAGCCAGTGAAGTGAGATGAGATTATTAATATGTTACCTACAGCTATAGAAGACTCTTACAGCTTAATATCTTTTCTCCTATGACAGGTAAATAGTACTAAAATATTATATAAAAGAACACATAAAGTATAATAAAAATAAAATAAAAATGAAATATCTTACTCCTCATTAGAATAATATGAAGTATGCCTTCTACTTTATTTATCCATGTCTCCCAAGGTTTTGAGTTCCAACAACACTTATCTAGGATCTTCTTCATCCTAGAAGACTTACATCTTATTCTTTCTTAAGGAAACTCTGTGCCTGGTTTCATGATGAATCGCCCTAGCTGGGCTGTCAAGAGGTAGTTTCAACTACTTGTCCTAAACATCAAATCCCCTCTGTGCTTCTAACTTTTCTAGTAATCCAGAAAATAATAATAATAATAACCTTTTTCCTTGGCTTTTCCTTGTTGCTTTGAGATAGAAGGCCTTCATTTTTTCAGTAAAACAATCTATCATGGCTCAAGCCCATGCCCTCTATAGAGAAACACTGTAGCCCCCTTCTACCAATACACAGAACTGTGCTTGAAAACCAGTTGTCACATTGGAAGTGACTTATTTTTTCCCGGAAGACGTAAGCAAAGAGAACATTTGAGCATTGAGCAAATCTGAAGATCTGCTTCAAAAGCAGTTTCAAAACAGTGCAGCAACAGAGGACCAAAGGAAGTTCTGTGGATTAGGAAGTTCTGATTATTTGAGTAAAAAACAGCTTTTTTAAAATGACACTATGGGGTTCTGTTTTCTTACTCATTGAAATTCAGATAAAAGTTGTCCCAAAGTCAAAAAATTAATTTCTTTCTTAACTATACTTTAACACCAGTTGATATTTTCCAAAGGAATGACATTCCTAGGAGTTATTCTGGATCTTTGAACTCAGTCAAATTAAAAATGTGTTTTTCCTTTAAAATAAGTACAGGATGATATACAGATCAAAAGAAGAACAGATTAGTAAGTAAGAAGATGCTGGTTTCTATATAAACACTTTAAAATTTTTAATTTCTTTTCAAGCAGAAGAAAAGGACTGAACTTATTAACTGTACATTTGAATATAAAGATAGGCCTTCTTTAAGGCCTATCCAAAGCCAAGTTCAAACTGCATACTTTAACTGTGAATGTAAGTAGATCCCTTTGTTCATTTTTGTATCCCACCCACGGATGCAGCATCTCTGTGTTTTTGTTCCCCAGATTTAGTGAACAAAAGAAAAGGTTACAATAGGGCAGCAGCTAAATTTGTAAGGAAAGAGCTTTATAAAAAAAATCAAACTCCTAAAAGGTGTCTCAAAAGGTTTATGATATAAGAGGATTTAAAGGCATCAACCTCAGATTTCAATGACTTTCTTCCTTAGTCCCAGCAGGTCCTGCCTTCTCAAGAAGTCATTTCATTTCAGCATTGGAATGAGGGCATAGGTGTCTTTCAGAATGTTGTCTAGAATTATAGCTGTCCGATGCCTTTGTTCCCAGAGTTAAAACTTAGCTTTCACAAGCTGTACTATAAGAGAATAAAGAAGGTATTTGAACATTCAGTGTTTTGTTCCACTGGAATCAGATGCTCAAAGTATAGAAATTCACAAAGCATGTAGCTTGATAATACCCCAAGCTGAAGTTTTAACTTATATTTAGAATCGGTTGCATAAAATTGATGTTCAATTACTTCTTGATTGTTTGATTATATCCTCACCTCATAACTAAAGGGATTTGAGTTGGCTTAAAAGAATACTCAATACATTAGTAAATATGTAGGAAAATATACTTACATGTAACTATAAAAAAGAAATCAGAGTTGAAGTAAAATAAGGAATTGACACTAGAATGAGGCCAGGGGGTAAATTTGACTTAGAAAAGCATACCATGAGGTCCCATATAGTTCTGAAAATTTGACCTAAATTTTGATCCTGAGCTCCAGGTACGATTTTCACAGGGTCCACAAAGATAAACCTAGAACTAGCTTTTCCTGGACACTGAGGTCAGGGAGAAGTTGATTGATGAGTATACGTTTCAAATATCAAAGGTCCTTATGGATGAATTTCTTTTCACTGTTTTAGATTTTAGATCACCTGTGTCCTTATGGATCTATTTCCAAGAGGGTTTTCTCAGTAAATGTTTCACTCATGAATTGGTGAATATTCAGGTGACCCCCAAAACAACTCCATCCATCAGTCAGTTGTATTTGCAATGTTAGATGCATAATCAGGCATTTCTCAGTCCCTTCTTGGAGGTAACAGCAGACTGAATGTAGAATCAGGCAAGCCAAAGGCCTGGGCTGTCTGAGAGAGACTGTGAGAGCCTCCAGAGCCAACTCAAAAGGCTTCCGTGGGACTTTTCCTTTGGCCCTGGAAATCCCACCGGCAGTATCAGTCTCTTCTTATCCTTCAGACGAAGCATGAAGCTCTTTCTTTTGGTAGAGTGAAGAGAGGGGAAGGACGGCAAGAATGGAGACTCAGTCTAGATTTGGGAATGGGCCTGAAGATCACAGAGTATATAATTCACAGTTTTTCCCCCTTGTTCCCCATACTTGAAGCTTAGGAAAACTTAAGGGTGTAGCCGAAGGAAAAAAGGGAGGGAGGAAGAGAGAGACCGGAGAGAGGGAGGGAGGGATGGAGGAAGGAAGGAAGGAAGGAAGGAAGGAAGGGAGGGAGGGAGAAAAAGAAAGAAAAGCCGTCTGTTTGAAGTACTACAGGGCTTTCAGGTGAACTCTACCTTATTGGCTAGATTGGAAGTACAAATTAAGATTTCTAAAAAAAGAAGTGCATGTTAAGTTTGTATTTATTTTTTGTTCAATTTATACCACAATATCTCATTTTTAACAGTCCAAAAAACATTAAAGGATATTTCCTAGTTCTTATATGGATTTGTGTTAACTTTCAAAGGGGATCCACTCTGATAAAAACCTATAGTTGGCTTCACCAATTGTCAGACTATATAGCTCTGTTCTATTCCTCCAGATCTCAGCTAGTGTTAGTACTTTATCATCTATATTTCTGTTCTCTCTTTTTTTTCTCTTCCTTTTCAATCCTATTTTTATTTTTGAATCATTCTCTTTGGAAAGGTAAGTGCTGTCACTTTGGCTAAGACTGTGGCGTTGATCACATAAAATAGCATCCACTCAAGTAAATGGGAAATATCAGCCCACCGGGCCTGCTACCTCAGATGCAGTCATGAAGGCGACGCCAGTTTCAGAGGCTCTGATTACTGAGAGTAGTTAAGAGCAGCCTGAGGAGAGATACTTGATTCTCGATTCATGGGTCTTAATTTGGGGGGAATACAGACCTCTTTGAGATTCTAATGAAAGACATTGACCTTATCCCTAAGAAAGTAGAAACATGCCCATTCATGATAATATGTGGATACCCCTAAAGCCCACACATACACTTCCTAAAGACCTTTCAATACTTAAACTGTGCTTCGGAAGGAATGAAAGTTCCTTACGTGTATGAATGAGAGTTCAAGGAATATGAAAGACATATCCAACTATGGTACTGAGATCATAAGTAGAATGGTGTTGTAAACACTTCAGGCAAGTTAGTAAGTTGACTATCTCTGTCCAGCTAAAATAAGAAGTGGTGACCACAAAAGTAAATACAGACTGTTCCCAACATTCATAGGTGGTATATTCCTGAAAATAGTTTGAAAATCTAATTTCTGAAAGTTGAACAAATTTTTAATGCTTTAAGAGAACAATTCTGTTACCAACGGTAAAAAATAAAAAAATAAAAAAAAAGAGAGAGAGAAAAAGAGAACATCCTCTAATGGTTCCTATACCTTGGGCTTAGACAATCAGGAAGGTAGAGGACAACTCTCACCGGGAGACAAACCAAAGCACTCCCTTTACACCCAGGAGTGGGTGCATAAGGCAGTGCAGCTCTCTTTCCCATATGCTAATGACCCTCCCACGGTCTCGACATCCAGGGGCAATGACAGCTAGGATATGCTAGGTGTATGGAGCCAGTGGTAAGTGATTTCTCCAGTGCTCCCAGCCACCCTCCAAATGATGTTGACGGGCTGGGTCCCACGACCCAGAGGCCATCCCACAGGACCAGCCAAGAGGGTTCCTGGCTGCGTGCAGGATAGAAATCAAACGCGAGCCAGGAGGAGGTGAAAGCAGAGTTTATTGAAGGTAGAAAGAGAGTGCAGGTACAGACAGAGTGTGTGGGAGACTCGGAAAGGAAAGGAGGGAGTCTCATCTTCACTTGGGGCCTGGGGATTTTTTATTGATGATTGTGGTCTGGTGCACATGTCCTCTCAGTCATCCAGGAACTGGTCAGAACAAGGACAGAGTCCAGGTGTCCATCATAAGTCACTTACTCCCTGGAGCCAGGGGGTGTTGGCGTCGAGATGTCTAGCGCCAGGGGTCTGGAATATGCACATGATGACCTCGCCTGGTCAGTCCTTAGATGTTATCTGCTGTGCTGGAAGACTCCAAAGAGATCATGAACTCCTTGTCCCTTACAAAGGAGGACATACATTAAGGCATGTGTAGGGCAGGGATGCAGGTCCTAGCAGAATAGAAGTGGGAAAGGGAACAAAAAGCAGATTTTTACGGAGTCCTTCAGTTTCCCTGTCTCACAAAGATTGTGAAGATGCCCCTGAGATAGAAAGAATGTGTTGGGCCATCTGCTTTGGATGGTGAAGCCCGTGAGGAAGCAACCTCTGCCCTCCTCAGGCTCAGCAGCTCCTCCCCACCCCGGCACATACGTGAACTCAAATATCCGAGGTCTTGGCCCTGGCAGGGGCAACAGATGTAGATTTGGGGAGGAAGGGACCTGAGTGACCACATGCATCCCTGTTTTCTCAGGAGAAGAGTGGGTCTTTCCTAGTATGACCAACTTGGTAAGTAGCACCAACACACGGTAGCTTACGATCACCACTAATCACCTGATATACGAAAGAGAAACTTCAACACAGTAAAAGTATCAAGGTGCAAGGTGGCAAAGAGTGTGATATAAAAGCCTGGGCTGTGGAGGCCTGGCCACCCTAGCCCTATTTTGTGAGCTGACCCACTTACCTCATGTGCGCCTGCTGGCCCAGATTGAAAGCTCAAGGGCTTTTCGGCCCTGCCATTTGACTTAGACGTGTTGACTTGACCGAAATTCATCTTGGTTTTAATTTGAGAGCTGGTGTTTCCTCCCAAATCACAGAGACTTCAAATTCCCATCTCCCTCTCTAGCACCTCACCCTTGCACTGGTCTGATTTTATATATCCAGGGCTGAGAAAGGACTGGATTTCACACCTAATTAAAGGAGACTGTATTGCCTGCTGTTTCCTTTCTTGTTCATTTTCCCTTGTGCACAAGCAGCTTTTTATTCTCATGCTAAGTCCTGTCCCCGAACACCCGCAGTTTAAGAGACAGTCAGGAGCCGGGTTCCTACAAGGCAGAGCCAGGCCCTCCATCACCTCTTTCACCACAAGCCGATTTTCCCTTCGGTGCTCGCCCCGCTTCAGCCCCATCCGTATTGTGCTCGCTCACAGAACACAGTCATTCAGAATACATGACCACTTTCTGTGGTAGGATGCCTTGTGTGTTTCTAGTGAATGCCATCTCAGGCTGACTCTATATTTTTACTCTAGTGGAAAGGAGGTCGGTTATTATTTTTAAACACATAGAGAACCATTTTTATCAACTCTTCATTTTACCCCCCCGCAGTTCTATGTTCACACCATCGTGGGGTATTTTTGGGGTGAGGTGGCGTCCCCAAATATACATAATCTTTGGAAAGTTGCATGGTTTTGTAGAGTTAAGAGGGTGGTTGGTGGTTTTTTGTTTTGTTTTGTTTTGTTTTGTTTTTGAATAGCCCAAATGCCTATTCAGTGCCAATCTAGGAAAGAATGGAGTTAGCATTTTCACACCATTCCTTCCTATACAGTCCCTGAATAACCATCTAATCAAGATTTGTTTTCAATGGGGAACAAATCTTCTACAGTAGACTATTTCAGATTTATTCCGTTGGAATCTATACATTAATGCCCATTGGATGAAAAGGCCTGCTTCACAAAAGCCTGGACATTGCCTTGCTGTGGCAGAAACTTTTTCCCACTGTATTAGTGTTAAATATAAAAGAAAGCCTGGGAAAGAATTGCTTCAGCATTGTGTGCGGGAGGAACCAGGCGCGCTTGAATGGAGAGGCAGGGTCCCCCATAGCATCTGTACCCGTATCAGCAAAGCCCATTCAGCCTTTCATGGCTGCTTACTGCAGTGTGGGACCAGTGCACTCAGGGAGATGTTTAAAATTTGTGTCTATAAAAATCCAACTAGGCTCGTCAGGTCAGGTTGTACATGTGTGCAGGTTGGAGTTTGTCTCTGTGGTCTTTAACGAAGTTGGTTGACATTACTGCAGAAACCATAATTCAGATCATGTAATGGGTTTTTTGTGATTATCTCCATAGGGTTACCTGATTGTTTGGATAGACTCGACCAGTTCACTCAAGCAAGCAGTTTGAATTTTTCTCATGAGATTGTGTGTGTGAATGTGTGCAGTGTGATGACAGCTTTTGGTGTTGACCATTTCCCTCTGTAAAGCAACCTTCATCATCACTCTCAGTGTTTTTATCTTTTCTTCTATGTCCTGAGAATTAGGGTGGCCTTAGATCTTTAGGCGATCCAGTTTTCATTCTTCAGAGATCCAGTGGTATGCAGTGGGAAGAACATCAAGGGTGTGGGTTCTAATCCTAACCCTGCCTCTTACCAGCTGTGTAAAACCTAGGCTAAGTCATTTAAACACTTTGATAGCCTCAACTTATTTTACATCAAATAGTAGTAATAGGACTTGTCCTGAAAACATATAGGATGGTTTTAAGAAAATACTAAGATATTATATGTGAAAGAGTTTTGTCCATTGTGAAATGCTACATGATATTAATTATTATGATACTTGTGGTAGAGTTTCTTTCCAGAATTAATCAGAAGGAAGACACCTCTTCATCATAAATGGCAAATCTAGTGATATGTCTGTGACTGGTGCTATGAGCAAATGTGTGTTTAAAGAGTATTTTCACCTGGGGCGCCTGGGTGGCTCAGTTGGTTAAGTGTCCGACTTCGGCTCAGGTCATGATCTCGCGGTCCGTGAGTTTGAGCCCTGCGTTGGGCTCTGTGCTGACAGCTCAGAGCCTGGAGCCTGTTTCAGATTCTGTGTCTCCCTCTATCTCTGACCCTCCCCCGTTCATGCTCTGTCTCTCCCTGTCTCAAAAATAAATAGACGTTAAAAAAAAAAGAGTATTTTCACCTGTGTGGAAAAAAGTTATCTAATAAATCCATCCTACTTAGAGATGGTGATTTTATCAGAGACTCGGCCAGTTTTAGTGCTCACTGTTAACTTAAATAAAAAAGACCTTAGTGATAGTAAAATTATATGTAGAAAACTCTACATTTTGGGGCACCTGGGTGGCTCAGTCACTTGAGCATCTGACTTCGGATCAGGCCAGGACCTTGTGGATCTCGCTGCTGTCAGCACGGAGCCCGCTTGAGATCCTCTGTCCCCTCTCCCTGCCCCCTCTCTCAAAAATAAACGTTTAAAAAATATATTAAAACAAAGAAAAGCCTTACTACATTTTAGTGTAGTCTTACTACATTTTAGTGCAACTTAAAGATGTCTTTAAGTTAGATTACTGAAACCATGTTGAAGTCCCAAGGCCTAGAAACATGAACACCGTGCTAATTTATGGGTAGATATAGAAGTAACTGAAGGACATATTGGACAAACCTTTTCATGCAGCTTTACAGTGGACCCATGGATACCTAAGGGCCAGACTTCATTTGGGGCAAAGCATGCAAATGCAATGAAACAGATAAGAATGTGAATTCTAGGGCCAGACCACCTGGGTTCAAATGCCACTCTTTCACCAATTGCCTAAGTGGCCTTGAGTGATTTTCTTGATTTCTCTGGCCTCAGTTTTCCCATTTGAAAAATGAGGATAATAATATTACCTATGTGATAGGGGTTGCTGTGACGATTCAGTGAAATGATATGGTAATAAGTGGTAAGCTTTTAAAAAATAAATGCTCTTGTCGTTATCATGCTCTATGTGCATGGAGGACTCAGCAAGGTCTTAGAATTTGGTCTGCTGACTGATTTCCTGAACATTTCTTCCTGGGTTATTAGGGCCTTCCCCTAGGGCTCTATTTTGTATTAGCACGGTCATAGAGGGTTCACCATGATTCTTGAATCTGGCAAAGACCATTTGTGTTACAACAGTGAAAAAAATAGAAACTGTAGCCCAATACAATATTTTAGGCACATAATAGACCAAATGGAAGCCAGAACAAGAAGGAATTCTCTTACGTAAAAACCAATGCAAATCATATCACTGAAAGTGAACATAGAGCCTCTAGGCATTTATTAAGTTAACTGGATATATGTGAGGCTGACAAAATATAAAGATGGAAACAAAGGAAATAAATGAGTATGTAAAAGGATGTGGTCACACCAACTGAGCTCAAATAGCATGAGGAGGAGATCGAGTGAAGCAAGGTAGAGCTGGCTGAGCTCAGACTTTCCTGAACCGGTCGGTCCTCTCTCCTAAGGTGGACGAGAAAGAACCAAAGGAGGTGGGCATTCCTCCCATCTGCAGGTCATTACCTCTGGGGGTTACTTCTCACAAGACACAGAGATCTGGGTCACAGGCCAACAATCCATGCTTGAGCCACCTGGGTGGTAAAAGCCTACTCACTTGGCCTCTCAAGCTGATTGTTCAGTTATGAAGGCAAGAATAAGGAATAGAAATGAAGGATGGCTCAGAGAAAAGGATTCTTTGGAACCATTTGAGAAGTGAGGTAGAAAAATAGGAAAGCCCTAAGACTTAGTGTTACAGCCATCCATTTTATTTCTCAATCTGTGATCCAGATGTTACCGACATTATCCCTTGTCTGCAGAACGTGGGGAATAAGCAATGGGTCAGGCTATCCACAGCCTCCCCATAGTACACTATTGCCTTCCCACGGGGAGCTGTAGCAAGTGCATACAGCACTCTATTGGCTTGGGTGATCACACATCCCATTCTTGCTTTACTCCTGCTGTCCTCACCTAATTATTAAGAGTGCTCCCTTGCACTCTCAGAAGTGCCCAGTTTGGACACTAAATATGAGCACCTAGTATACTACGGTCTGCCAGGTCAGTGCTGCCATCTCTGACCTTTTTAACACTCCTTCTACATTAAGTTTCAGGAAATTCAGGAAACCATCCATATCACATGCAACCAAGTTAGAAAGTTCTCAAGCAGGTTGTCAGAGATGACAAGAAGAATGTGTACATACGGAAAACAGTGGGTGAGCGCCCCTTCAACCAGCAGATTGCATTCCATCACCTGTCCCTCAACTGGAAAACATGGCAGCAGCTGTTTGGTGGATGTCTTAGTCTGGATTGAATTTTCCAAGAGTTTTTGCATACATGGTGTGGGTTTGGAAATATACATATAAATGAGTAGGAAGGGAGTTTATTTTTTAACAATGAATATTATTGCTGTCTATGAATAAAATCAAGAACCTTGAAAAACTGGGAAAAATGTAAGCTTTCCTGAAGGACCTCGTCTTAGACCTGTCTAAAGTGGAAGTAGACAGTTCCATGAGAACCAATCTCCCATTTGTTTTTCAGGTCTTATTTGCTGAAGTTGTAGTAAGAGCAGGCAAATGACCCATCTGTTTATTTGGCTGCTTTACTTCGACAACCCTGGCTGAAGCTCTAGGGCATTGACAGGGATTCAGTACCCAAAATAGCTGGGGCATTGTTGGGGCCAAATGGAAGAAAGGCATTGTTCCCGTAGGCCATCATACCTCAGCCTGCTGTGCAAAGCATGTCCAACTCGCCACAGAGCCTGCTTGTGTCTGCAAGGTGGGGGGTTGGGGCTGTTTCCAGGAGCCATGGGCATTACCCACCTAAGACATGGGTGTTAGGAATGAAGTCAGTTAGCCCTGACCCACACGCCCTGTCTTGTGTCTGTCTTGCCACCCACCGTGCAGGTGACATCAGTTGCAAGGGGATGACCGAGCGCATTCACAGCATCAACCTTCACAACTTCAGCAATTCCGTGCTCGAGACCCTCAACGAGCAGCGCAACCGTGGCCACTTCTGTGACGTGACGGTGCGCATCCACGGGAGCATGCTGCGCGCACACCGCTGCGTGCTGGCAGCCGGCAGCCCCTTCTTCCAGGACAAGCTGCTGTTGGGCTACAGCGACATCGAGATCCCATCCGTGGTGTCGGTGCAGTCGGTGCAAAAGCTCATTGACTTCATGTACAGCGGCGTGCTGCGCGTCTCGCAGTCGGAAGCCCTACAGATCCTCACGGCCGCCAGCATCCTGCAGATCAAAACAGTCATCGATGAGTGCACGCGCATCGTGTCGCAGAACGTGGGCGATGTGTTTCCGGGGATCCAGGACTCCGGCCAGGACACGCCACGGGGCACTCCCGAGTCAGGCACATCGGGCCAGAGCAGCGACACTGAGTCGGGCTACCTGCAGAGCCACCCGCAGCACAGCGTGGACAGGATCTACTCGGCACTCTACGCATGCTCCATGCAGAACGGCAGCGGTGAGCGCTCCTTCTACAGCGGTGCGGTGGTCAGCCACCACGAGACTGCACTCGGCCTGCCCCGTGACCACCACATGGAAGACCCCAGCTGGATCACGCGCATCCATGAGCGCTCGCAGCAGATGGAGCGCTACCTGTCCACCACCCCCGAGACCACGCACTGCCGCAAGCAGCCCCGGCCGGTGCGCATCCAGACCCTGGTGGGCAACATCCACATTAAACAGGAGATGGAGGACGATTACGACTACTATGGGCAACAAAGGGTGCAGATCCTGGAGCGCAACGAATCCGAGGAGTGCACGGAAGACACCGACCAGGCGGAAGGCACCGAGAGTGAGCCCAAGGGCGAGAGCTTCGACTCGGGCGTCAGTTCCTCCATAGGCACCGAGCCTGACTCTGTGGAGCAGCAGTTCGGGCCAGGGGCAGCGCGGGATGGCCAGGCCGAACCTGCCCAAGCCGAACAGGCCACGGAAGCTCCTGCCGAGGGCGGCCCGCAGCCGCACCAGCTAGAAACAGGTGCCTCCTCCCCGGAGAGAAGCAACGAGGTAGAGATGGACAACACGGTCATCACTGTCAGCAACAGCTCCGACAAGAGCGTCCTGCAGCAGCCTTCGGTCAACACATCCATTGGGCAGCCATTGCCAAGTACCCAGCTCTACTTACGCCAGACAGAAACCCTCACCAGCAACTTGAGGATGCCTCTGACCTTGACCAGCAACACACAGGTCATTGGCACAGCCGGCAACACCTACCTGCCGGCCCTCTTCACTACCCAGCCCGCGGGCAGTGGCCCCAAGCCTTTCCTCTTCAGCCTGCCACAGCCCCTGGCAGGCCAGCAGACCCAGTTTGTGACAGTGTCCCAGCCCGGCCTGTCGACCTTTACTGCACAGCTGCCAGCGCCACAGCCCCTGGCCCCATCCGCAGGCCACAGCACAGCCAGTGGGCAGGGCGAAAAAAAGCCTTATGAGTGCACTCTCTGCAACAAGACTTTCACCGCCAAACAGAACTACGTCAAGCACATGTTCGTACACACAGGTGAGTGTAGGCTCTCCTGGAGACCTGGAAGTGGGCTGTGGGTGTCAGGGGGGCTGTAGGAAGGGAGGGGCAGGACAGCAGTGGAAGGCAAGTCTTGGAGTCATCTTTCAGATTAGAAGGACCCATCTTCTAGAAGCCCCAAGGGTGCCCCCGTCATAGGAATGAAGCATCGTGCCACCAAAATACAAAATCACAGAAACCCTTTATGTAGAAGGGCAAATGGGAAAAAAGTCTGATGAAGAATTTGCAGGCACAATATCCTTTAAATGCATTGGAATTTGAAATACATTGTTTGATCCTAGGTGTTTAGAACTGGAAAAGTCCTTGGAAATTATATACTCTAGTCACTTCATTTTACTGTGAACACTCCTTCTACAGCAGTGCGGTGGTCATAGGCTAAAGTCATATATGACTAAAGTCATATACGCAGAATAGGAATGAAAGATTTAGTCTGTAGTAAGTTCTGTATGAATCATCAGTTTGAAGAGACCACAAGGCTGATGCAAGCTTATGCTGCATTTGTGGTCCCTGAAATGAAGAGAAGTGATAGACTCACTCTATTTTCTACTGCTTATTCTCTATTTTCAACACCTAGAGACCACAGATTAGTCTGGGCACTACCTTTTAAAAGGACAATAAACTGATGGGCCCATTCAGAGGAGTATAATTAGGATGACGAAGGAAGGCAAAGCCATGGCATATCATAGTTGAAGGTCCTAGGGCTGTTCAACCTGCAGGAAAGACTCAGGGCATCATAGAAGCCACATCCAAGTATCTGAGCTTCAAGGGCAGCATAATGTAGTAGTTAAGCTGGAACTCTGGACCCACATTGCCTGGGTTTGAAATTAGACTTAGGCACTACTAAACGTTGTCACTTTGGGAAAGTTGCTTAATCTTTCTATACTTGTTTCCTTGTCTATATAAACAGAATAATAGTAATACATCTTTCTTATAGTGTTATTTTCAGGATTAAATGAATTAATACGTGAAGCTCTTAAAACAATTCCCGGCCCATAATCAGCACTCTATAAATGGGAGCTAACATTAGTATTGCTAGCTTTATTTAAATGGTTGGGAGGAAAGAGACATTAAGCTTATTCTGTTTGGCTCCAAAAGGTAGAACTGGACCAATGATTGGAAGTTATAAAGGAGATTCTTTCAACTAAATAAAAGAAAAGGGTTGTTAATGGTCTGAGCTTCTCTAAGATGGGATAGGCAGCCCCCAAAGGGACTGAGTTTCTATAATTAGAGGTGTTCAAGGAGAGAATGGATGATCATTTCAAAGGGATGTTGTAGGGGGGGACCCAATCATTAGGTGAGTAATTGGGTGAGATGGTGTTTCATCCCTGGATTCTGTGATTCTAGAGCTAAGATCTCCTGCCCTCCCAGCGCTTTGCCCAGCCCAGCTGCCCTTTTCCAGCTCTGTAACAGAACAGACACAGAAGTGAGAATTCCACAGATGCTCCTCCATATTAAGTGACCACATATGTGATATGATGTCACATAGATTCTCTTGTACCTGAAAATGCCTACCCCAATGGTGATCACCATATTTGAAATTCTTATCACAAGAGTCACTCTTCTGGTATACCTCTGGTTCCAGAACACCCTGTTAAAAACCAAAAAAGTTGCCAGAAAAAATTATATACTAGAATTATAATACATGAAAATAAATTAGTTCCTCAAAGCAACTTTGTTTCTCAGATAAGCTAGCAGGCATCTAGGGGATAGGACATAAGGCACATAAACTTAAGTTAGGAAATAGAAGGGAAGGAAAACAAACACTGAGATAAGGTACCCAACATGGAAGTGAACAACTAAAACCGAACGTTACTTACAATGAACTTTGCCTTCTTAACCGTCAGCTTAAGGCAAGACATTATGTAAATCTATGCATGTGCCTTTATGTGAATCAGTTGTTCTTAAAGATGACAATTTTCACACTTCCAAATAAACATGGTAACTCACTACTGAATTTAGCAGGAATCAGGTAGGTAAGTCACTATGTTTATCTGGGGTAAATGTGAATTCATTAATCACCTGAGATCAATCAGGGGTAGTTTTCCATGTGGTATGGGTATCATCATTATTTGGTAAATGGATCAAGCAGTAATATTTTTATTTATGTGGCACTTTATGGCTTACAAAAGTGCTCTCAAAATTTTTTCCCTTTCTTTTCCTGAATAGTTGTCACATAAATCATCAAATTAAAGATTAAGGAGGAAAAAGAGACCATTTGTGGAAGTGTATCCTTAGCCAAAGTTTAGTTTGCTTGTCTTGGATCCATACATTTCTATTACCACCCCCCCTCCCCCAATGTGCATCCCTTCCAGTAGACCCAGTAGATATAAAATTCACAAATTCTATTAGATCACATATTGAAATAAGACTTTAAACTTGGAACATAAAATTTTCAGTGCACTATCAAAAATTGTCTTTTTGCTATATAAACACATTTATCCAGTGGATTCACTAAAGGATTCTGTGGTTAACCCAAATAACTAGATTTGCCCACGAGAAAACCAGCAATGGGTTTGTACACTTAGACATCATAGATACAAAACCTACAAGTAAAGTCATTTCATAAATCTAAATCTAAATTATTCTCAAACCTTTAGCCTTTAGATAACCTAGTAAACTATGAAGGTCCTCAGTAAGTTATGAAGGTTTTGTATTGGTGTGTATGACATGGCTACGTCTGGGAACAATTAATAATACACAGATATCGCTTGAGCACCTCATTCAAAAGAAGCAAAATTCTTCCCATTCACCCTGAATTATTTGTCAGTGGCAGTTTGGAAGGGCCATCTGTCTATCAAGACCTTTGTCTAACGGAACAAATCCATAACCTAACAAAGTCAAAGAACAATTGGTCTAGATTTTTCAAAAGGCATGACAGCCTGAACATATGGAAGTAATTCAGGACCTGGATTCACTGCGCCCTCCATTTCAAAACAAAGTTCTCTCCAGTTTCTTGGGAAAACATAAAAAAAAAAAAAGGGGGGCCTCCCAGCTTCACAGGAGCCCGGTGGAAATGATAAAAATCCAGAGCAAAAAAGTCCAAATGTTGCTCTAAAAAGATTCTAGAAAGTACTAGGAATACTTGGAAAAGTATGGATGGTTTCAGTATTCTTATATAATCTAATATAATCTGTATAATCTAATATAATCTTGTATAATCTCTACAATCTAATGTAAAAGAATCTTACTGAGAAAGAGCAGCTTGATAGAATTAAAAGGAAAGATATTTGAGATCTCTGCATCACAGCTATTATGCAGGGTACTTGGCTTTGCATTTCAGTTACTCAAAGGTTTAATGTAAATAGTACTTATTTTGGACAACTGCAGAGAATCTATTCTGAAATCGGGATTCCAAATAAAATTCTGTGGGGCTCTGTGTTAATGATCCACATATTCATTGAAGGGAAGTGTTTGAAACAAATCAGTAGTCCATTGTATTGACTTTGGAGCTAAGCTCTACCTTAGGGAACCAGGGAACCAGGTTCCCTTAGGGAACCAGGGAACCAGGGAACCACTAAATTTAGAGTGGGACATAAGTGAAAGACAGTTATACTAGAATTATATTATTTGGGTTCAGTTTGGGTTCCTTTAATTGTCTGTGTGGCCATAAGCAAGTCACTTAATTTTATAACCCTCAGATTCTTTGAGTTTATAATGGAAATAATAATTTTCTTGTCTTTTGAGTAGCTGTAAAGGTATGCTACATTTAAGAGCTTGTCATAGAAGGTAAAGTACTAGCTAATGTTTAAAAAAAAAACAAAACCCATCATCATTATTATCTTAGCCCCCTCCACCCAAGAGACACTGAGATTCTTTGCTCTGTCTCACAGCTCTTAACAGGTTTCCATCCTCTATGGAATTCAAATGCTGAAGCAATGTGGTGCTCCTTGGATTTACCCTGAACTTCCTTCATAACATCAGCATTTTTTTTTTCATTCTTTAATGATTTTTTTTTAAGAGTAAAAGAAAACCCCTCACCTAACCATTCTATCCACTCCCAAACAAACCACAGAGTTTCTCCTCAGAGTTTCTCCTCAGAGTTTCTCCAGTTCACTTTACTACAGCCTCATAAAAGTTGTGAGAAAGGAAACCAAGAGTTAAGGAGGTATTTGAAAATAAGAGAGTCAGAGAAAAAAACCAAAAACACAAACCGTCCTGTCATGGAGCAAAGCAGGGCTCTTCTATGTCCCCTCCCCTCAAGAGACAAAACAAAAGTCAAAAGAATAGGAAGGCAAGGACAGAGGACACAGAAGGATAAGACTTGGTGTCAGTGTGCATATGGAAGTCAAGCAATAGGGAAAATGCAAAAATAACCCAATAGCAGTGGTTCTCACAGTGTGATCCCCATAGCAGCAGCATACATAATCTCAGGCTCATCCAGACCTGAATCACAAACACTGTGATGGAGCCCAGTAATCTGTGTTTCAGTGAGCCCTGATTCACATTAAGCTAGGAATCATTTCCCTAGAAGGCTGGGTGATGACGAGGATGACATCAGGTTGCTTTTGTTACGTAGCATTGTTCCCTAAAATTCCACTCATAAGAACCTATGCATTTGCAACAACTAAACCAGTTGAAAATAACAGCTTGATTTTTATAGTGGCTAAATTATATTACGGAGGCAAATATCTCATGTATGAGAGGTGAGCTAAGGCTCTCAAACTGCACAAGGACCATGGCAGATGTACGCCTCCTGGCACTTAAAATACTGACTTGTATTATTATTATGGGGTTGTGTCTGCACATTCCTATTATAATGTGAACTCTGTGAGCCAGAAATGGTTGATAGGTAGGTAGGTGGGTACATAGATAGATAGATAAAGATATTTATCTTTATCTATACCTTATACTTCAATATACCCAGCATAATACCTTACACATAATAAACATTCAATAAATGTTTGATCAGTGAATGAACTGAATGACCAGGATGGCATTTGAAGTATTTGTTTACCAGCAGGTATAGGTTTGCCAAATTTAGCAAACACAAATACAGGATGTCCAGTTAAATTTGAATTTTGGATAAACAACAAGTGTATTTTTAGCATAAGTATGTCCCATGCAGTATTTGTGACATACTTAGACTAAAATATTATTCATTTCTTTTCTGAAAGTCAGATTTCACTGGGTGTCATGTATTTTATCTCGCAATACTATCCAGGTGGAACTTTCTTTTAAGACCCAATCTTAGGACTCTTTGCTTTAAATTCTATATATGAATACAAGCTAGCATATGTAGCAGCTTAACAAATACTTTTTGAGTGAGTAAGTGAATGAATGTTCAGAAATGTGGGCATGTTTTCCCAGAGAATTTAATTCAAGGGACTTATACATAAATGCATTATTTTTCTAGCAAGACTTAAATTTCTTTTTCTTTCCTTCTTTTTCTTTTTTTATTTTCTGAAGAATTTATTGTATCTGCATTTCTACTTGTGTTTTCTTCACTAACAAATGGTAGATGTTTGGGCTTTTTCTGAATCATACTATCAACAGCCCATTTATTGGTGACCGTTTTTAGTCTGTTAGTGTCCTCTGCATATATGATAATTTTGTTTGTTACTTTGAGAAGCTCAGCTATTTCTGCCAAGAATTTGATGTAAATGGATATAGGAATTTAGTAACATAACATGTCAGAAATAGTGTAAAAATGCTGAGATCAAGGTAATAATGTGATAATCCTCACACAGAATTTGGGCTATTAATTATATCAAGCCAGTGAAGAAATGAACAAGTATAAGATTTGAAATAAGAAAGCCTTGGTTTTACCACTCTCTGAGAGTGGTAAACTTCACCTTATAGAAGTTCTGCCATCAATCTGAGCCTTAGGTTTTTTTGCCACAAAATATATGGATCTTAATAATACTTGCTTTACATGGTTGCTCTAAGAATCAAATAGCATAATTTCTGTGAAAGCACTTAACCACAAACACCATAAAATTACCAAAGCCATTTAAGAACATATGTTAGGGGCGCCTGGGTGGCTCAGTTGGTTAAGTATCCAACTCGATTTGGGCTCAGGTCATGATCTCATGGTTCGTGAGTTCAAGCCCCAAATCCAGCTACGTGCTGACAGTATGGAGCATGCTTAGGATTCTCTCTTTCTCTCTCTCTGCCTCTCCCCCACTCATTCTCTCTCTCTCTCAAAATAAACTTATTTAAAAAAGAAGATATATGTTACAGTAATATACATTTTGCAGCATAATCCAGAGGGCAGGAAATCGTTAACAGGAGGAGGCAGTGATAATCTGGCTAGGCTGAAATCATCCTCTCATCTGTTACTGACTTGTTGGGTGACCCTCAGGACATTACCTCTCTAATGGAAATACCATCTTCTGGGGATGTTAGTATCTACCTGCTCATAAAGTTGTAGGAAAAGTTAAATAACATGGATGAAGTTCCCTGAGATCTTCAAAATTCTGCCAACACCAAAATATGTTACCTGTCACTGAAGCCACAGATGTTCTCTGAATGCAATGTGTCCCCAGTAAACAGTCCCCCCCCCAGTCAGCCTCACAGTCCAAGCTGGTACCAGGATCGCACCCTCAGAAGTGGAGACAAAGGACACCAACCATATCTCAGGTGTGTAGGCCTTCCTTCAGCTAGACTTCTCTGGTGGAGAGCAGACTTTCCAGCCAATGAAAGCTCTTTGTGACTCTGAGCACCCTTCCATTCTTGCCACTGAACCTTTCCCACTTTCTGTTCTGACCTTGATGTTCTGTATTCCAGGACTCCTTCCTTGCAAGTGACCACTTTCCCTGACCCCTACTCTCCTTTTCCTTCCCTGCTACCTACCCTCTCGCCAAGCTCCCAGTTTTGGTTTTCTGACCCCTCACCATACTCACCTAAAAAAGAGGGTGTCGTGTTAAAGTAGATGATGGAGATGCCAAGAGTATGGTAGAGACAGGTGGGAACAGTGCCTCTGAAAACATCCCGGTAATAGCATTCACTGTGCTTTCTGCAAGCCTGGAGAAGCCTGGTTAGAGTGAGAAAGAATCAGCAGAATAAATGGGTTCTTGCTGAGCCCCCAGTACAGAAGTCACTATTCAGAATTGGGGTGTCTCAGCCCAGTAGGATATCTTTTACTTAAACTTTGGGCAGACCCTCTGTATCTACTAACCTAACAGTATCTCTCTTCCTTTCTTTTCTTTTTTTTTTTTTTCTTTCTTCCCTCACTTGTCATTCATGGTAGAGCATCGGTGCTGGTCCATGAGAAGGAGTTTAAAAGAGGCTCTTTAGAGAACAGACATCAAAAACTGGAGGAGTATATACGCTCACCGCTCCCCCCACACTGTTGGAATTGTAAAGGACACTGCCGCCCCTTTGGTTTCTCCACTTGCATGTAGTTTCTTGGCCTCCAGAACTCAGCTGTCGCTTGCTCAGAAACCCTCTGTCAGCGCTGTCTGCTGACATTTTATTCATGATACTGCTTCTGTCATTAGCATATGTAACTGAGAGCGGACTATACCCTTAACTCTGAATTACATAGCTGCAGTATAATCACTTGCTTTATTGATTATCAGAAAAAAAATTTTTCTTATCCTGAGTTGGCTTCCCCATGCAATGCAAACTATTTCTCAGTTGGTTTCATTTATCATCAGTTTCTTTCCACTAAAAAGAACAGTTGACTTTTTTTTTTTTTTTCTTAAAATGATCACATACTCTGTGCTAAGTGCTTTATCTCTTTAGTTTTCAAAATACCTTCACAAGACAGGTCTTATTGTATTACTCTCAAGTTACAGATAAGGAAACTGAGGCTTATAGAGGTTAAGTAACATACCCAAGTCACTCAGCCAAGGAAATGGAATTCATATCTGACTCCCACATCGGTATAGCCCAAAATGGAACATTTTAAAGTGAAGGGGCTTATATGAGCTTCTCCCTTATGTTATAATTCTAGTGTCTGCTTTGGATGTTGTGTCTCTTTCTAACACAATGATTGGGCTTGCCATTCCTGACTATAGTCTCAGTCCTGAAGAGCCATTTTCTCCACACTGAAAGCAACAATTAGCAGACCACATCCATTTCATGTATAATGTTGAAAGCCCTTTCGGGGTCCCTATATGCAACAGACAGAAAAATAACAAGAAAGAAAAATATTAACATTTCTACTGAGTGATAGTGTCTCAAATTCACACATATATAAATGAAAGTTCTGGACACCTGATTAATCTGAAAATATGCCCAATTTAGTACGACAGTTCTTGAAATACCTATGCTCTACCAACACAGCACCTTAATAATTATAGAGAGCGCTTTCCTTTAAGGAGCTCCCAAGTGCTTTACAAACATTTTTCCTCATTAACTATCATACCATTTTCTGTGGCTGGGAAGGGAACAGAATACTTTGTCCTATTTAAAATGTGGGACTGCTAATGCAGTGAGTGATTGAAGCAGGTTGCCCTCAGGTCATGTGCTGACAAGGCCTGGACTAGAGTCCTCAGGGGTTGTGGGTCAGGGTGGGCAGAAGGCCACTAAATCTGCAAAGGGCCATGGCAAGTGCTTGGTCCAGCTCCTTGCTTTCAGAAGGGGAAACGAACCCAGGGAGATTTAGAAAGCCCAGGGTCACACAGATAATTAACAGCTGAACCAACACTACATGCATACAAACAACATACAGATGTATGCTATGGAGGGAAAGATAACAATTGTGAAGAATCAATTTATAGTCAGATTAGAAGGTTGTGAAAGCAAAAAGCCTTCATGAGTGACCTTGCCTAGAGGAAAAACACACTGTAAGAAGGTGAAAGTTTCAAATAGCAGGAGCATTTTAAACATAAAGTTTCAGTAGCCACAATACCATCTGGAACTTAAGAAAGCAAGCTTCCCATTAAAGGTGATAGGTGGATATGTTTTAAAAGATGGTTGGCCAGCCTATCGTAGCCTCTAGAAAGTGTACATACTCAAAGCACAAGGATGGCAAAGACCAGCTTGAGTTCAAGCATGTTTACAGCTGACAGAAGTGTTCCAACTAAAAATAACACACACGGCTGTCTCTCTTTGGGAATCTCTCATTTCAAAAGAATGTACCTACATAAACACCATGCACAGACTGAAGTCTTCTTTTAGGAATGAGGCTTCCCTAAAGTCCCCCATTTGTCCAGAAGTGAACTTCTTCTCTTCTAACCCTATGATCCTATGGACCTATCCTGTCCCATCAGTGAGAATGTAGGGAAAGAAATCAGAGAAGAGTCGAGAGGAGAGGGAGCTAGGCCAAAACATTTGTGAATAACTTAAGGAAAAAAGGGTTCAAAGACCAATGACATTGTTAAGAAATTGGTAGAGTGATTCCAATGAAGCAGCCATTCCTCACTGTCCTGTGCTTCAAAACATATCCTTTTACACTTACAAACACAATGAGAAAAGGCTTCTGATGAGATCAAGTTTTGTAAAACAGATCATGAACATAAAGCACTAACACTGAGCCTGACACATATTAAGCACTGAATACATGGTGATTGTTTTCATTGCCATTATTACTATGACACCTCAAACCTCTTCTGTTTCATAATGGGGAAAACGGAAACACAGTCAAGGCACATATTTTAATTGGAAGTTAACTCAATTTTAAGAAATAGATTTTCTACCCCGATACATAATCCAGATATTGAACAGTTACACTAGAGAGTTTCAAAGGCTTGGGGCCTTGGGCTGGGTTATGGAAGAGTACATAGAAGGACTTTTTTCTCCGAGGTGGGTGCCTCCATTAGGCAATCAGTAATGAGGTGGGGCAGACGGAAACACCCTAATGCATTTCATCTCACCTGTCAAGAGCAGAGCTGAGAACAAACAGCACCAACAAAAACAAGGGTCTGTTCATCCAAAGAGATGTCACAGGTCCGTGGATGTTACTACATTTAGTAGTAGTAGTATTACATTTAGTAACAGTATTTTTGCTTACCTTAATCTTTTTAACAGGCTTGAACATTCGGTTTCTAAGCCAACAGCAAACCAAAGCAGTAAACAGGAGAAAGAAGGGTTTCCGCCAACAGGCTGAGAACAAAGAAAGAGAAAACTATTTTTTAAATTGACCCCAGAGTTCAAAAATGCGTATGGAACCATTTAATTGGGGGTCGGGGGAAAGGATAGTCTTGCAATAAGAATACCATGAGAGTATTCCCATACCACCCTTGGTGGTCCGCAAAGTGATTTCATATGTATTTATGTCAACACTAGCACAGTGAGGTAAGTAGGACTGTATACCTCAGAGGCATTTGGAGATTCGTCCGAGAGCCGTGCCGAGCGTTGGTGCCCGGATTTGAACAGGACCATTTGACTCTGTTGTGCTGTCCACCACCTACTCAACCTCCGTACCAGACAAAGCCAGTCTGCAGCTCAGCGCAGTCAAGATGGAATAGCCAGTTAACTCTAACGTTACATTTCAGGGAGATTTCTGTGTAAGATAAATCAAATTTAAAGTGTAGCTTTTCAGAACAACTTGCGCCTATATTTTGGAGCAATAATGACTTGGCCAATATTTTCCAGACCTGTCAGGGCACAGGTGCATTCACTAGACAGAATACTGGAAACGGAGACTGTCCCCCGAAGAGCCAAGCTATATAACCACTGTCCTCGGTTTCTAAAGATTCTAGAGAACTCTACGTCTTCAAAGATCTTTCCTCTCTCTTATTTCTTGCGTGTGTTTGATAAAATTAATGGGAAACACACAGTTAAATCTCCTCATGATGATGCTGAAAACAACCCCCTAAAAGTCGCCATCCCTTTTCATCACAGAATGTCCTTTGGAAGGCTTTAGTGGGGGGACTATCTTGTAGCTTTCCAAGAGAGCCATTTTCTGGCCTGGGGACGTGGAAAACTAGGTGGTCCTGGCATCACCTTAAAGCAAGGTCTCTCAGAACATGACAGGCCAGGAAGGCCTGGATCTTTCCAGGGCAGTGTGAACCAGTCAGATTTGTTTTTTAATTGTTTTGTTTTTGTTTTCTGTTGTCTTGTTCTTCCGTCTCTCATTCTCTCTCCCTTGCTGTGTCTCGCTGCGTCCTGCTCGCTGTCTCTTCCCACACCGACAGGTGAGAAGCCCCACCAATGCAGCATCTGTTGGCGCTCCTTCTCCTTAAAGGATTACCTTATCAAGCACATGGTGACACACACAGGAGTGAGGGCATACCAGTGCAGTATCTGCAACAAGCGCTTCACCCAGAAAAGCTCTCTCAATGTGCACATGCGTCTCCACCGGGGGGAGAAGTCCTATGAGTGCTACATCTGCAAAAAGAAGTTCTCCCACAAGACCCTCCTGGAGCGACACGTGGCCCTGCACAGTGCCAGCAACGGGACCCCTCCCGCGGGAACACCCCCAGGTGCCCGCGCCGGCCCCCCGGGGGTGGTGGCCTGCACCGAGGGGACCACTTACGTCTGCTCCGTCTGTCCAGCAAAGTTTGACCAAATCGAGCAGTTCAACGACCACATGAGGATGCACGTGTCTGACGGATAAGTAGTTATCTTTCTCTCTTTCTTATGAACAAAACAAAACAACAAAAAAGAAACAAACAAACAAAAAAAGCTATGGCACTAGAATTTAAGAAATGTTTTGGTTTCGTTTTTACTTTCTGTTTTTGTTTTTTGTTTCGTTTCATTTTGTACTACATGAAGAACTGTTTTTTGCCTGCTGGTACATTACATTTCCGGAGGCTCGGGTGAATGATAGTTTTCCCAGCCTCCCTCGGATGGTGGCCTTAAGGCCTGGTAGTGCTTCAAGAGGTCCACTGGTTGGATCTCTAGCTACTGGCCTCTAAATACAACCCTTCTTTACAAAAAAAAAAATCTTTAAAAAAAAAAAAAAGTAAAAAAAAAAAATTTTTTTTTTTCACTTGTGAAGAGCACTACAAAAAATCTATAACAAAATCTAAAAGGCCTACTGTCTTTAAGTACACCGCTTGCAGTGTTTCAGTGGACATTTTCACAATTCTGGCCGCTCGGACTTCACAGTAACCAGTTAAAACTGTGGAATATCGCTTCTGGTTGAAAACCCAGAGGAAAGGCCCTGCTGTTTTCCACCTACCACGTTGTCTGATTTCATAAAAGGGCTGGGGGGGGGTGGGAACGGGCAGTGGGTCGGGTGGTGTGGGAAAGGCGAATGGCAGGCTTCTCCCCCAGATTCTGCTGAGTCCGCACCCCCTGGCCCACCTCCTTCATATCCCCCCTTTCAGCAGAAGCCAGGAAGACTTGGACAAGCATCAAGCAACAGTGGCTATCGTATTTATTCAGTGTCTTCGCTGAGCCACAGCCTCAGCACAATCAAGAGGGACTTTCATGAAAGGCAGGAATGCAGATAAAACAAAGATATCAGAGGTTTGCACCTACGTTTCTAGGTACAAGAGAAGGATTATTTCCAACAATCTTTGCAAAAAAAAAAAACAAAAAAAAAAGTGTCAGGATATATTCTTGTGGAAGAGAAAAAGAAAGAGAAATGGAGGGTGGGGGGGAATAATAAAAAGTTCTTGAGGCTTTTTTAATTCAAAATTTTATAGAGGGGCAAAAGTGACGTTTACCAGATAGAATGCTGATTTTTTTAATATATTTACGACAGTATTTGTGTAAAAAAAAAAACAAAAAAAAGTGAGATTGTTAAAAGTAATTTTTTTTTTGTTTTGGTTTTGCATACACTGCCACCGATCCCTTCTCTTTTATTTTATTTCACACACGTATATATATTTTTTGGTAAGTCAAGACTGTTAAGGTTAGCGCTACTGCTTCCAGATAGAAAGAATAAAAGGCAATTAAAGTTATATTTGAAAGAGAGGAAGGATATTTTCTTCATATTTTTTTTAATTTTTCTTAATTTTTATTATTTTAAGTATTGCCTGGGTTGCTGAGGGCCTCTGTGGCCAGCCCATCCCTGCTGTAATTTGAACCTGCTGCTTTGTATTTTGATACGTAGTTCTTTGACTTTTAGCAAAGCGTTAAGTTGCTCCACTGAGTTTTTTTTTCAACTGATCCATCTAGAATTCTGTTCTTTTTCATGGGAGGACTTTATCTTTCAGAAACAGATTCCTTGCTTCTCTATAAGTTCATTGAGATCTTATGATTCTAGAATTTCTATTGACTTTACTTCTTTTCTTTAAGGAAACGCTAGTAGTCTAGAGGCCGTGACAAATGGGTTTTCCTTTTGTGGTCAGCCAGGAGGAGGAGTTCAGGCCTCCTCACCCTTCACAACTACAGAGAGCAGCGTTATCAGAAGCCTGGTACAGATCAGGATGCCTTGATGCCAAAATTACTTTCTTCCTTTCAAATGTCACCTTCTGACTATTTCCACCATGGCTGAGAGGGCTAAATAAGATGACCGTCCTTTAGATGATTTCTTAACCCTTGCTTTTGGGAAAGTTTTAAAGAAATTAACAGATATTTCTCAGATGGCAACATCCATCATTCAAAAGGCTACCAGTCCGTTGCATCATCCTAGATGCCACTCTCTCTTCCTAGTTGGGATTTCTCTCCTCGGTCCTGATCAAAGCATCGTAATAGGGATTTTTCCATTCTAGACAGTGTCCTGAAGGGATTCCGTCTCAAATAGAAGAATTCTTAAGCCTAACAAATATTCCAAAGGTGATTTTATTGCTGGGCATGTTTTAACACTCTTCAGGGGGGAAAAGGACATCTTTAAACAAAGCAGAAACACCAAACCACAATTTTAAAAAAGAAGCAAAGACAGTATTTTTGTTTCAAAATTGCTTTGCATTTTAATTCTCCTGTCAGCGACTTATTTGCAAAAACTGCAACAAATGAGAAGAAATCTTCCAAGGGAAGCAACTCTGTAATGGCAAAAATGCTTTTACTCAAATATTTTAGATATTGGTTAACTCGGATCTTTTCCATAAGTTCTTGGTGATGTTTAGTAGGATTAGTGCAACTAGGGTATATGTGGGTTTTATTTGGTCCTATGGTCCTTTATTCGGTAAATAATTTGCTAGAAGTTTAATGTAGACTTGGATGGTTAACTGATGAGTGTCACTCATCGTGATTTCTAAGAGGAGTTCTAACAAGAGCTATGTGTCCAAAATTGACCTGTTTTAAAAGTTAGTGGGGAACAGCTTCAGAAATAAGATAAAGTCCATTTTTCTCTGCTAATTTTGCATTTTAAAATAGCAGTGTTGTTAAGACTCTATATTTCCACTTACTGCCAACAGAGGGAGCATTAGTTAATTAACCATGTCATGGAATTGTTTTGATCTCTTGAAAACAACTCATTCAACCTATGACATAAAAAAGAAAAAATTGACATTAAGAAAAAAAGTTGTTTAATCTGGAGGAAAAATGACATGAAATCACTCAGCATGTGCTACAAAGGAAGAAGCCAAAAGCCACTTCAAAATTTTTTCAGTTATTTGACAGTAGCTGACTTAAGTAAGATAGTGTCCTTATTCCAACCTTAGCAAAGTAGGCAGAATTTACAATACTTCTAGAAAAGTTGATCTTGGGTGCCATAGTGGGCCACATTTAGCAATCTGCTTCTTAAATCAGAGGGAGACCCATTTACCCAAATGCTGATTTGCCATGTGAAAATCTAAGCAATTGGTTTAAAAGAAAATCCACATTTTGCTATAGAACATGTAGAGGGAAGAACTTCCACTTGGGTTTGAAACACTAATATTCATCCCTTCCCTTCAAATGAAGCATCTCTTTTTTAAAAATGTTGGAGAACTCCCCGAGAATTCTTGGGGAGGTGATGCAGTCATTATAACCACACGGACTCTCCAGGTTTGCATAGCAGTCGACTTTTTCTTACTGTATGTCTATTCCTCCCAAACACTCATAGTCTAAAATAGTTGGCAGATTTGTTCTCTGGAGAGAGGAAGAAGCTAGACTGCAGATCTAAACTGGGGAGCCATGAACTTGCTACGGGGTCATTACTGATCTCTTGAAAGGGCTACCTTCTAAACTGATGTAAACTAGACTGTACCTATTTCAAAAGGATAGAGATGCTTTTAGATCGGCAATCCTTACTTTTAAATTAAATAATTCCCAACATCTTAAGAAATGGGGAAACATTTTGCTTCAAGAATAGACGATGAGCATGAATCCTTTATTTTTTAGTTTCAAATGCAACAATCTTCTTACATTTAGAACTTCATGCTAGGATGCTATGAGTGCTAAAAAAATTTTTTTTTCAGTAGTCAGGGGAAAAAAATAGATAAAATGGAAGCAAATGTTCCAGATTTAAGACCTCTTAGGATGAATACAGGGAACAAGAACTGGTTTGGAAAAGAACATTTTTTTTTAGTAATTTATGATTTAAAAGTGGGTTAGCTGAACAAGGGAAAGGAAAAAAAGTCAAAGGAGAATATTTATCTCATGACATTTAGATATAGTTATGAAAAATAAAATTTCCCAGCACTGAAAACATTGGTAGCATCTCAGCATAGAGGGCAATAACTATAATAAATGCCAATATTTGTTCCAAAAAAAAAAAACCCAAATGTGTAAAATATAGTCCCCAAAAAGGAAGGAATTGGAACAGATGGATCTGATACAGATTTACACATGGGAAAAGATTAAGAAACAAGCAAGGCAAAAATAATTTGAAATGAAAGTGTCTGTATCAAAATGGCTTTTACTATATATTTTAATTGAGTTGTAAACTTTAGGTCCTAATAATAGTTTCATAGGCTTTTTCCTGCCCAAATTCCTAATGCTCTGAAACTGTTTGTGCCATGAGTAAGTGTGGTGGATAATTTCCTTCTTCTGTTCCAGCTTTAGTCTATTCCTTCTTCTGAGGCATCTTGGAGCCCACAGTCGTTCGCAGCCCTAGAAGGAAAAGACTTGGATTGGCTTTGTTGAAAAGTTATGGGTTTTATTTACCATCCCAATATTCTATAAGGACCAAGAAACCCCTTTGGAACCCATGAACCATTAGAATTTGTACATTCTGATATGAGAAGTAAAAAGGTTTCCTCTGGGTGTATGAGCTTCAAGTAAGTCCTAATGCCTTGACCTACTTGTGTGTCCATCTTACAAGCACACCAGCAGTATGTGCCCAGCCCATACCCCAAATCTGTTTTCCCTCAGCAGTTGAAAATGAGGTGTGCCCCTTATAAAATCCCTCAGGTCCCTGACAGAACATAAAGGTTCATGTACCTTCCTAGATGTGCTTCCTCCATCATGCTCCCCAACACCTGTTGCCTTTAGGAAAGGGAGCAGTGAGCTAGATCTGGCCAGGATTCATACTCGACATACCCATTCAGGAGACTTTCTCTGTTGTTACAGAAGATGTTATTTAATCAGCTGAGGCTGGGAGCAGAGGGTATGAGATTCTGCAGAAGAGGTATCAGATAACCAAATCAGGACTGCTTCTGCTGTGCAAAAAAGAAACAAAATGAAGGTGCAATGCAAGAGCAGACACAACCTGAGATGCCCTTGGGATTTCGAAGGGAGGGTGCCGTTTCTGTTGTGACCTGACTCTTAAAAGAAATCTCCTGAAAGAATTCTTTAATTTAGTCATGAGTTGAAGTCCAGGGTAATGGAAGCCCTGGGGAAGAGAACAAAAGGACTGCACACTGTATTCAGCACCCAATAATGCGAAACCAAAAAACATCCAATCCCAACCCTAGGAAGTTTGGCAAGAAGTATTTAGAGAAATCTCTGGGCTTTTCCATGGGTAGTAGGGTCGACAGACTTTCTTTTGAGTGATTTCTGGCTCTGAGAAACCTCTTTACTCACTAGAAAAGAACTTTCTTTAAATGGCCAATTTTATCCCCCAGAAAAAGAAATTTAAAAAAATAAAATAAAATAGGACACTAAAGACAGAACCATGTGACTTGGTAACAAACAAAAGGAAGGGCGCACTAGAATTTCAATAGATTTCCTAATTCCATAGAAAAAGCAAGGCAACCCAAGGCCTTTCCATCTGCAGTGCTTGAAGAGAGTGCTTGTGCTGACCCAGCCCCCTGGGGCTTTCTGAGGCTCGACATAACCTCCCCATTGGGATGGGGGCAGCCCCTTTCTCTTCACGTTGTCATGAAGAAAAAGACCCTTCTCTGAGGTGCCCAGGAAATAGATTGCATGGGGCAAACTTTCAAAAGCTATCTCTACCCTGGTGCTCAGGCAGCATGTGGAGACAGAAAAGGGGGCGCAGAAGAGCTCTTGCTCTCCAGTGAGAATATTTTCATATTCCCAAGGGCTCTCTGTGTGGAGTTGCCATTTTTCATACTGCTTAAACCTCCGCAAGAGGAAAAGCTATGGTGACTCAGTGTTTGTGTAAACACAAAACATGGAAATTACTAACCCAAAGCATCATTTCTAGCACTAGGTATTACGATAATGAGCCTGATCAAAATTGCCCAGAGATTTTTCTAAGTCTCTCAATAATTTTTGTCCTTGAACACTGAATCCACAGTGGTCAGAGATGCACCTTAACAGATCCCAAAAATGGTTTGGAACACTAGGATTTGTTTTTCATTCTTTTTAGGATGGGGAAGTAGAGGATGAGGGCTGCATGAGCATGGTGTTCTTTGTCAGAACTATGTATTTCACTGAAAAGTGGTAAAAATGTCCTGGGTTGAAATAACTGACTGAAACACCCTGGGTTCCAGTGGTTCCTGAGGCCCAGCCTATTGAAAACCTTCAGGCTGAAATCTAATCTGAAGTGACCTCAGTCGAGGTATTTTCACCAGAAGCCACTTACAGTAAAGAATTATTGCCTTAAATCAGAAAGCCCAGGGAAGAGAACAGAGGTTAGAGAGCTTGGAAGGGTGCGAAGACTTAGACATTTCTTGCTTTTTAATGGTTGCATTATCATCAAAATGAGCCCTATTCACGAGTGAAGACTATGAAAACAGTGGTTTTGCAGGGAGGCATCAAACTTCTCTGGAACTGACAGTTCTCAGGAAGTGGCTGCTATTTTTTCATATCCTATTTCAGTGACATAGGTCTGGGCTGGGTGTAAAATAGGCATCATATTAGTCAAATAGTAAATCCCGTAAGACATGATCACGGGTGCCTGGTATGCCAGTTTTAATCATTTCTTTAATAGGGAGAATAGTCTCTACAAAAAGCTTTCTTTCCCTATACAGTATATATTTACTTCTAGACTCAGTTTTCCTCAGTGTAGGTGAGCATCTGGTCCATCTGGTGGTTCTTTGTTTAAATGCAAACTCACAACTCGCAAATCTTCAATGATGGAGCATAATCTGCAGATCATAGAGGAAACCTAGCCACAGTTATGGGAATCCCGGCTTTTGAGATACCTAATTAGGATATAGAAAGTCCCTACCAGTCCTCTTGCAATTTCAGGGGTTTCCTTGGTTCCAAATACCTCAGTGAGATTCTGATACGCGTAAAATAGAAAAGAAAAAAATTAACCCCATAAGAGACATCTGTTTCCACTACTGTTACAACAGAAGTTTGGAATTGCCCAGCAAAATCCTTGTCATTTCGATGTAGATTCCAGTAATGAAAAGGACTTAACCCAGCTAGTAGGTCACGGCTGCTGTCCAAAATGTCTATACGTGAGTACACATTATGCATGTACACACGCGGTGTGAGGTGCTCTCAGTACAAAACTGTTGTGCGTTCATATTCCCCAGTGACAAGACAGATTCTGGAATTTCTAGCTAGTCAACGGTCTCACATATCTTCTATCTGCTTCTGCTCTGTTGCCTTAGTAGGGTGCATCAGCGCCATCTGCCATCTGTGATGAGGGCATTCTGGAGGAGGTCAACCATCAGTCATTTCTACGTACCTGTTTCATGAGAAACTTGAATATGCTGTGCAGAGTAGAATGCACATAACAAACTCTGTACTTCTGCTGGATTTCCTGACGTGTGTGCATACGTATGTGTTTGCGTGTATACTTGTAGTCTGGGAGTGTGTGTGCCTCTCAAAGGAGGCACACGCAGGCATAGGCCCTGGTGCGTAGATACGGCTCCCTCTTCCTACCATTGTGCTCGAGACTTGTGGCTCCCTTCCCAGGAAGCAGTCACCTGCCCACTCTGTTGCTTTTTGTAAAGTTTCGGAGTTGGGAGAAACAAAGGCAGCTTGTTGGATCCACAGCAAACCTACAGGGACAGGCTGTTTTCCTCCAGGAGAAGGTAGAACACAAGTACTCAAGTGGTACGCAGAGCAAGAGAGCGGCAGGCTGGGGCACCTCCCTTGGTCTCCTGGGGAGGAGGGGCATGAGGCCAGGGAGCAAGGCCTGGGACAAACTTTGGTCTGAGCCAGTCCATGGCTTGAAAGCCTCCATTCCTTTCCTCTATGGAACCCAGTGTGTGCACACAAACACCCGCCCACCTGTAAGTTTTACTCCCAAACTAAAGCTTCCTCATCCTGCTTGCATCGGGGGGTCATCATCGTAATTCCAGACTGTGTCTCCTGAAACCAACGTGGCCTTTGCCGAAGTCTTTCCAGGAGTGGGTTGTTTACTGTGTCTAGCAAACCAATAGACTCTCGGAGGGAATCCTTTTTGGTAGTCTGTAAGAATTGATGGCTCTCGCCCATCTCAAACGTTAAAGTAGAACGCTGCTCTGGGACACTGGTCTGCACAAATGGACCTGGCTCTCGTAGCCGACCTTAAAGGGTGGCCTGGAAACCATCGGATTCAGTTTTCTCACTCCCATGCCCTTCTTTTACTAGATGGTCTATTATTTTTTATGACATGTAGGTTATTTCTGCTAATTTGCAGAATTCAGAGGACATTTTCTTTCCTCTTCTATTTTGGTGACTTTTCCCCTCCCCCATTAAGGCAGGCTACTTACACTTAGCAGCTTTTCGTTGTTGTTCTCTTTGAAAATGTATATTGTCTTTCTATATCCAAAAGTCTGTGACTGTAACCATAGGCATTTCTTTTTACTGGAAGAAAAAATGAGTTGTTCGTTTTTGTTTTTGTTTTTGTTTTTTTTAATTAACAGTACTAGTGACCTTGTGGAAGAATATGAGTTACATTTAGGTATGCTTACTTAAGTACAGTACACTACATTGCAGTATTTCTGAAAGCTAGAACATACACATTATATATAACAACTCTATATTGAAATATATATTACATTATAGTCATTTTAACTTTGAATCTGCCTATGATCATGAGTTGATTGAAATATTATTTCTTTGCATTTATCACCCATCACCAACCTGCTGCAGTTAATCTGGTGCATTTAATAATAATCATTACTGCTCTAGTTTGCTTTTTATATTATCAGCTTCAGTATTGTCTTGACATGATTTTAGAATTTTTTTTTTAAAGCTCAGACTTAGCAAATGTAGGAAAGTGAAAACTTTTTTTTAAGAAAACATTTCTTTTCCGGTGTGGCTGATACAAAGAGGTTCATATCCAAAGTGATCTTGTTTAGCTGGCCCTCTCAATATCTGAAGAACAAAAGAAGTGCATATGAATGTATCTGTGATTTTCCCTTTTAGGACTGTCACTGTTCTATATTTGCTTTTGAAAATATGACCAAGGGGCTCCTTAACTTCCATACGATCTGACCAACAATTACAGGCTGCATTTGAAAGGGCTGCTCATCTGAGAAGCATAAGGGAGTGAAATGCCTAGCTGTCCCAACTGCGTTTTCATACATTTATTTTAATACAGCTCCTTTCCTGACTAATTTCTGTTTTCAGTGTGCTTTACAATTATTTTAACTAGTCTTCAATGCTTCCCTGGAGGCAGCTTGGCAATATAACATTCATTTTCCTAGGAGATTTTTCTTTCTTAAATAAAACCAGAATTTGAGGAACTTTTTCATGACAGAGGCTGATAGAAATAGAACTGAGAAATAGGGATCTCATTTTTTAGCCTGCAGAATGTATAAAATGTTGGCTCTCGGGTCTCTGCCCCTCAGTGTCTCTCTCCATTTGTCTGTCAACGTGGGGATTCAGTGCCTTTCTTCTTTAGCCAGCCCATCATGGAAACTTCAGAAATCGGGCATCCTGTCTTCCTAGCCAGAAACATTTTCAAATAGTATTTTCAGATAAAGAGCTTCTTCAGTTTCCCTTAGCTACTTGACCCAATGCCTGGAAAACTCCATAGTTGGACAAACTTTACATCCATCCTGGGGACCTAAAACCAGATTCCTTCTCTCAGTTCTCCATTCAGGACAAAATGAAAACAGTTGTTTATAATACTCAGTGTGAAAGCCCTTCCCACACTGGACCAATATTAAGGCCTCTCAGTATAAATAACACCAATTCCATCCTTTCATCTTTCCTAATAGATTTTTAGTTTCAAATCCCATTTTGTTCTGCTGTGTTCCCCCTTCCCTGCCTGGCAACAAGATTCATCTCCCCTCCCCTTATTCACACCCTTAGCAGTACCCTCCACTTGTGAAGCCTGGTAGACCTACTCCAGCCTACTTTGAAGGGGCTCATATTGAGTCTAGTAGCAAAATTCTAAATCTGTTTCTCCAAAGCTTTCAACTAAATATATGTCTCCAGGACAGACAGAATTGTGAATTAAATGGGAGTCAAGGGGACTGTTGCTTTCTGCAGTGTTCGCAAAATACCCAAATTGTATCAATTTTCCCCTTTTCTTTTCCTAACCATGTCCCGTATTTCTTGTTTCTCTTTAGGACTACTTTAAATTACCTCTTCTTCTCCACCCCTGAAGAATGCGAATAATTATGACTCCTGAGTGCTCACTTCCCTCCCTTCCCCCACCCCATTCTGAATGCCCTTCTCTAAGCTTTGTGCAGTTAAAAAGCACTGACAGGAGTCAGCTCCTTGTGATTCGTAGGCAGAGTGAAGAAGTATGTCTTCACTGTACCTTCAAATTTTAAAAGTTATCAATATTCTTTTGAGAGTGGGAGGACCTGAGTCACAGTTTTAAATGTCATCTGTACCAGAAAGGTCATTAATCCCTTTCACCTTCACATGTGGCCAAAGGTAAAGGGGGAAAAAAAATGTTTTTTTCTGTTTGTTTTTTTTTCTTTAAATATCATAGCATTCAAATTCCTGGTATGAGTAGGACCATTTCTGAGGGAGACCAAAATTCATCAATGTGGACCCTTTCAAGTCCTGCTAATATTTAGGCAAATGATATATTAACCAGATAAGAGATTTAAAGAAATCTAACAAAAGAGGTAACATTTTAAAATAATTTTGCTGACTGCTCAAGCCTTAGTGAGCTCTTCTAAAACAAGTAAAGCCACTTCCACTCAAGTAGGAGGAAACAATTAGGAAGCATTGTTTTCATTTGTTACCTTTCTGAAAAACGAATAATTGTTGACTAACATAGAAATTTAAGCAGTAATTTACTGAGAGATGAAAAGATACATAAAGTGTCTGAAGTGTCTATTCTGCAAGCAGCTATTTTTAAAATGTAAACCATATATATAATAGGGCTGACTGGATACTAGACTAGATACTGAATACACTCCCCAGTACCTAAACATTCAACATATAATTTAGTCATCATGCTAGATCTCATTTTAATGAGTTATAACTATCTGGTTGCTAAAGCGTTGCCCCAAGGGGTGATATCATTCTGGATCTATCCCTTTACAGGGATAGCTTCTTTCCTGTAATAGCTTCTTTCCTGACTTCCAGTCCACCCCTCTTGCCATGCTCCTACATTGCCTCTTGGCTCTCATGCAGACAAATTCTGTGGCATTTAAAGTACTACCTGCTTTGAAGTGCACTGGAGGTATGCTATTTCAATTCTGGCTTTACCCATTGACAAACAGAATCAAAATTTATTATCCGAGGTATATTCTTAATGTGACTAGAGGCTTGACCCATCTCCTCCCTTAATTAAATCAGTCTATAACGTCAACTCACACCTTAGAGAGCCACAAAATAAAGAGAGAGTTCAAAACCTTCCTGAGTCATACATCTAGTAGGAAACCAACATTTCTTAAAGCCAGTATTTATGTGGCCTAGGATGGTGATCCTCCCTTGGCCATGTTTTCCCAGTCAATCTCACGTCTTTCTCTTCATTTGTCTGTTCTAACTCCCTCTATCTTTTTAAAAAAGTATTCTTCATCTAAAGTACTCTTCTCCTCAGGCTTTGGCTTCTGAAACAGTGAAAGACTCTCTTTTAAATCCTAACTACTATTGTTTAAAGTGTAATGTGGAGTATGAGAGGATCCAGTTCTGACAGGCCCCATTTGGTCGCAATCACAAAGATTTCTCCAGGATGCCTTCTTGACATTGTTCCTTCTGGCTCCCCAAGAAGAGCCCTAACTCTGAGACCAGGTTTTCTCACCACAACCTCTGCATTAGTCTAGATTGTTGTGTAAATCCTGATAATATTCTAGAGACTACAGAGTGTGAATTTCTTATTGCTTATGAGCCTCCTGCTTTTGTAAACTGACACCTGTCAGGAGCACCAAGGCCCCTATCAGTAACTAATGCAGCAAAATGATGGTCATAAACATTATAGTACATAATAGGGAGAATAAGAAGAGATTTCTTTCTTCTTTTCCCCCCATAAAAAGCTTGCTTCCCCATCCCACCCTACCACCACCACAATGCATTTCAGAAAGTCTGCATCTCATTTTACAGATATGTAGTTTTAGGATTCGCAAATATAGCTTAGGAAACGTTCTGAGATTGAAGCTGGTACCAAACCAGTTTATTTTCTGCACTGGACTTTAGGACAAGTGTGCACAGATACAATTCCTTCAAAGAAAGTGAAACTAACCTAGTAAAGCAAAGGGATAATACTTTTACACACTAAAACAGTTTTTGCTATCTATAAACCTTGATTTAAGCATAATTATTACTTTTTAGAAAACTGAAACTGGAGGAATGTGTATTTTAGTGAAGTTTGTTTGTTTCCCTTTATCTCTTTCTTGTCAAGATAGTAAAAGATTTTGATTCTTTAATTTGATACTGTCCCTGGCCATATGTATCAGTCAGATCATGCCCACCCTTCCCATACTCTTGCCCTTTTAGAGTGAAAGCTTTCCTTCCCACCATTAAGGAGTCTTTTCTCCATGAAAATCTTATCTTCTTTTTCAATAAACATGTGAGAGCTTTGAAGAGAGAGATTCTTTCTGCACTTTGAGGGTAGAATAGTTAAAATCAAAACTACTTCTTGAGAGAAACCCCATTTACCTAAACTAACAGGTCTGGGGCCAAAGAATGGGAATTGATTACAGATGAAGGTCATGTATTTTACACTACAAATCCTTATTGCCTCCTCCAATTTTTGGAATAAGGCTGGGAATAAATTAATTCAATGAAAACCTGCACTGGATGCTTCTTATTAATATCTAATGCAGAATACCCAAAAAAGACAAAGAAAGGATGCTACTAAAATGCAAAGTCAATCAATCTATAGATTTCTGTAATTATTCAGGTTTCTTTTCTATTCATTTCAAAACTATGATGTGTCCTTGGGGTCTTAACTAGAGAGACACCCACTTCTCCATTGCTTCCCATCTCCCCCACCCGGCCCTGGAGGTGACAGTCACAGAGGGAGCCTGGCACTGCATTGCCAGCACTTCCTTCACCCGGGCATACCCCCACCACCACAAAAGAAGGAAAAACCAAATTAGAAACTTTTTGAAAAAAAAAAGGAGAAATTGTAGTGCTTCATTTGAAAGCAACTGTTTTTAATTCAACTCAATTTTCAGATGGCCTGACAACCTTTTTATAACCTGTCTTTTGTGCTATAATTTGCATTTTTAGCTCAATCTTTAAAATAATTGCAATTTCAATTAGGTGAACAGAGGAAAAGCAAAGAGGGGCGGTAGGGCAATGTGATTGGACTAAACCTGATACAGTTCTGGATTTTTAAAGCCAGTGTTCAGCGTTACCAGAGAAAGCTAACATCACTCACCCTTTGCCATTCTCCCCCATCCTTACTATTATAGGCTTATGAATTAGTAAGAAAACCTCACTTCTTTATGGTTTAGGACTTCTTATTAGTATTAAACCCATATAGAGAAATCCTGCAGATCCTTGACTGCTCCTATAACTAATCTCTCCAGGGCATATGCAGAGAGAGAGAGAGAGAGAGAGAGAGATCTGAAAATAGTAATGGTTCAAATTTGATACAAGATTTGAACAGTGTCTAAAGTGCTTTGTGTATGTTCACTGCAGAGGGTTCTTTGAAAAATAAGGCTTGTTTCTCTGTTCCTGCTCTCCTTGGGACAAACTTTGATTTGGAACCATCTGGATGTAGATTTGTAGGAGAAAATTCTCAAAAGCATTGTCAGCTGTTAAACTTCCTTATCCCATTGACTTGAACCTCAGTTTTCCTGAGGGGCCTATTGAGATAGAAATTAACGGTAACTTCCACATACTCAATTAAAATCGGTTTCTTTTTTGCCCTAGTGTAGACAAAATTGTGGCTTTCAGAAAAAAAATGAAAGTAGAATCTCTTTCTACTTCTTTCCATGATGAGTAGTAATCCTCATCATGGCAAACAAAGGCAAGAAGCTGATAGGATAGAGAAAATCTATGGTAACTGTATGATTTAAAGTAATTTGGGTGTGCTGACCCCACAATGCCAAATGCCTTTGTTTCTACAATCTATTCTGAACTATATATTGATTCTCCCGAGACTTCCAACATGCATGTGTGGGTATGAGCAGACGAGCAAATTGACATTTGGAGAATGGAGACCCAGACAAACCAAAACGATCAACTCTTAGGATTATCAAATACAAAGCATTTCTCCAGAATCACTCAGTACTGCCATATCCAAAACCAGTTCCAGATTAGTCTTAAGCGAGAAGTAAGCTCCATAAGACATATCCTACTATGAATGTTTTTTCTTACAGAATAATACAAGAAGAGGTACAATGCAGATTCTTAATTTGGGTGTAATTATAATTCACCTTTGTATTTAATAGTTGTACTTTTTGTGTGTGTCACTGAGCTATTTGTACCAATTTTCAATCTGTCATCCTGAGAGGGGCCTCGGGAATTTCTGTGTATGTGTCTGTAGATCTGTATTTATATGTAGTCAGGAAAAAAGTGGGTAGGAGAGGAATGAGGGGAGGGAGACGGTGGTCAGTGTGAAGAAGTGAGTGCCCCTCGGGTCCCTATTTATGTTAGGTGAGGTGGCTACAGCCAGAAATCCTCCAGGAAGAGTTGATTGCACTATTCTAAAAGAAGAGCCCAGCACTGTTAAATTTAGAACATGTTTGGGGAAACAGAAAAGTTTTCTCTTTTTCTGTACCCATTCTCTTTAGTATCAGAGCCATTTGACAGGGTGAAAACGATTCAATAAAAACCACTACTGACCTTTGCATTAAATAGCTATTTTCCTCTTCTAAACACTACCCCTGGTTTCAACTCATCTACTTCCCTTTATTTTCTGCCTATTGATTGAACATTTTACAGAATAATACATAAGTGCATGCTAGTTGTTTCTCTCCTCTGAGCTGAAACAGGGGCAACAAGAGATGACTCACAGAAGCGTGAGGTAAAGACTGAATTTCCCACTTTTGTGGCACTGGTAACCTTTAGTAAGAGCTGTTTAGGGTTGAGCTTGGGTCTATAATAGGGCTTTTTTTTTTTTTTTTTTGGGTTTTGGGTTTTCTTTGTTTTGGGTTTTTTTTGTTTCTGGTTTTGGTGTTTTTTTTGGTTTGTTTTGGGGGCCTTGGGGTCTTTTTTGGTTTTTGTTTTGTTTTGTTTTGTGTTTTGGTTTTTGGTTTTTGTTTTTTTTTGTTTGTTTTTTGTTGTTGTTTTTTTTTTTTTTTTTTTTTTGCACTAAATATGACTGCACTGCATTGCACTACTGAAATGTATTTACTTGTGCTGGGAGAGAGTGTGTGACATATGGGGAAGAAGGAGGCAGTTATGAAACAGGAAGCATCACAAAAATGGAGAATTGTTTCTGTCGTGCTTGGTCTTAGCAGGGTTGGTGAGAATCTGTGGACTCTGCTAACTCTTGATCGGGCCCAGAAACTGCCATGCTCATAGGATCTGTTTTCTTATTATAAAGAAGCAGGGCTAGTACAGTAAATTGAAGATGTTTAAAGAAAAGCTTTCCCAATGTTGTCTCCAACCAAGCTTTTGGTAAGAGTTGCAAAGGTGAGGAAACTAATAACCAAGGTGACCTGGAAGGCTTCACCTTGGCCTCCACCCAAAGCCCCTTGCTGATGCACATTCCGTGTGGCAGAGGGCAATGGTGTGTGCTGCTTTCACACAAACATTGCCTTGTCTGTGTTGGAGATATCCTTTCAGCCTGAGCATGCTTTTCCATCCCTGGATGAGACCTAGATCAGGCTAACCAAAGAGGAAGGCCATGCACGTGATAAAATCCTTTAAGATGGCAGTAAGGGAACAGTGCAATAAACACTGAAAACCAGTGAGGTGAAGGGTTTCTTTTGAAACAAGCTGGGCCAACTTTGAAATTAAAGGAAGGGTTGGAAAATTGATCAGAACCTACTTACTAGCTGCTCCATCGTAGACTATCGTTTATTAAGCAGAAGACCTTAACAGTGCCTAAACGTTTAGTTTTGAAGTTGCTGAATTTTTTCAATTTTTTTTACTGGATTTATTTTTATTGCCTTTTTAAACCTGAGAAGTAATGAGAGGGTGACAGCTCTTCAGTGACTATTGATAAAAGAACCTTGCACCACAGGAAAAGCAATCAATTGTGTGGGGCATTAATAACACAAGAGCCAAGGTGCCGAAGAGCTCCTCCAGAACCCAAGGTGACAGCTGTGAAGATTCTGGTTCAGTAAGAAAGGGCCACAACACATATAAATGGCTAATGTTGAATTTCTCTGAACACTAGCACATGTGGGGACATCAATTTGGAAAACAGTCAATTGAGGTGTCCTTCCTAAGATTACAACATTGATACCTATCTCTCCTCCGTAGCATCCATCCAAGTCTACTATTACAAGGTAAAAAAAAAAAAAAAATTAAGGAAACTGTCCGCCTTGCTAGTCAGAAAAAACACCACTTAGGGCTTTCAAACTAATGTAAGCAATCCCTTAAGCACCCAAAGCATTATCTCAGTTTTAAAGAAGAAACTCTCAATTCAGAGCTCTTAACAGGTACTTAGAGATGTGTATTGGGTAAGAAAGCACTAAGAGGATATTGACTGCAACAAACCAAAGGTATAGAAAGAAATAATTGACCTTTTAAAATACATTCACATTAACTGTCCTAGGATACCTCTCTTGAGGCTTTGGGGAAACACCTTTTTTCGTGAAACTTGCATACCTGGTCCAGTTTTGTCACCAAAGATTTTAATCACCAGAGCCCTATCTCCTCTCTCCCAGACAAAAGTAATATGACAGGCTTGAAGGGTATGCTTTGGTGGTCAAGGGAGGACGCTTTGGTTTTCATTCTGTTCACAGTGATACTTACAGGAGACTCGTTATTAAAGGAGCTACTGAACTGTCTTTATGACTTGGGGTTTGGTCAGAGGTTTAAAAAACTAGGGAAAAAAAATAAAAGTACTTTGACACTGTAAACTAGTCTTCAATAGAGTCATGACCTGAAGACTGATGGAGAGAAAGAAACTTCCATGGAAGAGAGTGAGCTAAATCATACAGAACCAAACAAAGATCATTGGTGAAACATGGGGCGGTGTAGACAACAGAGCAGATCAGTGTTCTTTATGGCCAGAGCCAACAGCAACGGCCAGGGGAGTCAGATCACTGGTGAGTGAATTCAATTATTGAAAAAGACACAATCTGGGTTTCATTGTGGTTGCTGGAGTGATTAAAACGTCCCTGCCCATGGCGAGGACAATACTGAGGCTGACCTGTTGTGACAGTGCCTTTCTTGTAGCAAGTACTCAATAATTTGTTCAGTTAGGCTTTTCTGGACCATTACCCCCAGTCTTCTGAGGAGCTCTGAAGGGATAGTATTCGCTTAGGATGAAGGGACAGGATATTGCTCCTGGAATGATGTGATTTGATGATATTTGCACTAGATTCTAAACTCTACTTCATACTGGAGCAACTGAATGAGAGAAAAACCAAGGATGGTTCAATGTTAAATGAAACCAAAAGCAGTATTTTCTGACTGATGCCTCTTCTCCTTCTCCCTCTCCTCCTCCTCCTCCCCTTCATCCTCCTGCCTCTGCTCCTCCTCCTCCTCCTTCTCCTTCTCCATTTCCTTCTTCTTCTTTTCCCTGAAAGAAAACTTCATACTTGGTATTCTTTTCCTTCATTTTTTTTTCCCCCACACTGAACCTTCAGTGTAAATTAACCATCAGGTAAGAATAGTTAATATAAAGAGCATCTGTCATTACAACTTTGCGCCCCTCTTTTGCTTCATCAAGGGCTTGAGACAATGGGGGGGGGGGGGGCAGGGCTCCTCCAGAGCCACCAAGCCCTTAGGAAGCTGCAAAGCAGAGATATGATATGGAGAGCCGACCTGATACATATTTGCCTAGAGCACATTGGGCCTGTAGTTAGTCCTAAGGAATGCTTAGAGAAGGAAACCAATGTGTTGAAGAAAAACAAGGGTTTATCTATAGATAAACCCACAGTTTATCTATTTCCCCTCTCTCTTCTCTTTCCCACTTCACCCCTCTGTCCTATCAGAATTATATGTCATCTCACTTCTTTATGTTACCAGAAGAATTACTTGGTTCCTTGGTTTTTCTCTTTATCAGTGGTCTGGGAACTCTTCCAAAATTAAAAACAGATACCATCAGTGGCTCCCCTATGGCCTACCAGTTTCTCAGAATGCTGTCCACCTGGTCTTGACCAGTCAACTAAGATAACTTGGAAGCTGTGGCTGGCTCAACCACCTGTCACTTTATTTTCATTTTGTTTTCATTTTCATTTGAATTTTGAGTGATCCTATGGAAAGGTGGAAATGACAGAAAGGGTGTGGAGGCTGTGATTCTAGGGCATAGCTTGTCAAGAGTTTGTATTATCCAAAATAGATCTTTCTACACCTGTTTTTCTTTTGAATCTGTTGCCCCAATTATAATTTCTATTATATTTGTGGTTATTTTTATAAGAATAGAGTCCATTTGCTATGTCTATTTGAGTACTTTTTTTTTTCTATTTTCCCCACATGGATGCAGTACCAACCTGTTAATGAAATATCTTTTTATTGTATTATTAATATGTAATTCTACTGTAGACCAAAAATATAAAAAACAAATTTGTTCATTTTAAAGTTATAAAGAACTAGTGAGTAAAAGATTAAGAGTTGAAGGAAAAGACAGAAGAGCAGTGGTTAACTATGTTGAGTTAGAAATCTAAGAGTAGCCTTACCTATTTTTTAACCAGTGCTTGCCAATCATACCATAGTTGGGATTATATAGTCTTGGCTCCTTCATGCTTCTGTTCTATAATTTTTGTTTGTCTGTTTGTTTTTATTTGATGTAATTGAAGTTGCACATCATGCTATTTTTGGCGATGCCTGATTTTATTATATTGTACTTTTCAGTCATTTCCTTTAGAAGGATGGGGGGAAAAGTTTTATTTCTTTCTTTAATTTAAAATTTGTTTAATGCACTGGAAATAAAATTGGACACATTTCACTGTTCAGAAACAAATTCAGAAAACAAAACAGAACAAAAACCACAAAGAAAAAACCAGCAACCAAATAACCAACAAGAAAAAAGGCTATGAAAAAAATCTATTCATACTAAATACACAAAGTACATCTCACACGAAAGAGAAATATCATCAAATTAGAAAGATAAGTCACAGAAGTTACAGTGCTGAAAATATGAAAGAAACCTGGGCTCAGTGGGGATGGTGAAAATGGGGCATTCCTTTGAGATCTGAGATCCTGCAATTGTTCCAATTAATGCCCAAAGGGGTTAAATGTGGGAGACGCAACCATGGAGGAAATAATCCCAGAACTCCTAGAACTCTGTTACCTTTTATCTTATGCTTGGGCTGCGTTTTGAGAAGAAGAAGAAAAAGAAAAAAAAAAAAGTGCTATGGTTGAAAAACTGGCTTGTCTAGAGGGATGTGTATGGGACACAGGCGGATGCCGTTCAGTCCTTTGCCCATGTATCACCTCACGTGTTTCTTTCCTCCGTGAGGATTTGTGGCAGGTAGGCCCGCAACATGGGAGACTAAATCACTAGAACATCAGCTAATGCTAAAGAACCTCTTGTCTCCAACCTGACCCCCCTTCTTCAGCATTCCCAATACCAGCACAGCCAGTTAACCCATACAAATGCACAGCAAAAGGAAGGACAGGTGTTTGGCCTAGCCACGTGGCTGTATCATTTGTTTAACGTTTGCTGGGTTTTTCTGGTTTTGTTTTGTTTTGGAGTAGGGGTGGGAGTGGATGTAACTTCACAATCCTAATACAGTAATTGTTTTGCATCTTCCATGTTTTATGCAAAAACAGACATTTAAATCAATAACTAATTGTGCCCTAGACTGAAAGTTAATGTTTAGGAGAGGAAAAAAATTGTTGGAATTTTTTCTACATTTTTTTGTGAAGAATCTTTTTTGGAAAGGAAGGATACATATTTTTGTTGTGTAATATTTTCTATTTTTGAATGCATTTTATTGGTACAAGACTGTTTTTTTGGTGAAGACATTATTTAAAAAAAAAAAAAGAAAAAAACTAATCGAAAAGTTTGCCCTTAAGGATATGCTGCAGTTTTGAGGTTAAAAAAAAAAAAATAACTGATTCAAGATGCGTGTTAAAAGTTGGGATTATATTGTTGTTTTTTGTAATTGTTACAAGAAGAAGTTTGTACCCACTGCTGTTTATTTTGTTTCAGATGAGTAAGTAAAGGGATTGTTCTTGTTTTATTCTTTTTTTAGAGAAAAAAAAAGCTATTTATGAAATGTCAAAAACACTGGACTGTGAGTTTAAGTGTGGAAGCATTTTACCACCCTGTGTCTTCGACCAATTATGGGAAACCCCTTTTCTCTTCCCCCCTGCCTTAGCCTTGCCAAATGAGAAAAATATAACAGCTGTCAGATGATGGAAGCCACTGAAGCCCTGCTTTAATTTTTATGGTTCGAAAAAGTCAGAAAACCAAAGTTCAATTTGTTTCTGAAATCCCACTGTCCGTAGCCCTTTTTTGTATGACGCAGCCAACGGGCTCTGCCTCTCCGTCTTGGATCATCACCTTCTTGAGGGCTGGGGGGACAATGCAAAGAGAAGCATAAAGGTGGTGAGCCTGAGGGGGGCCCGGAGGTCTCAGGAAGTAGACGTGAGTGGGACTTCAACCTCTCAGCAGGAGACCGCGCTTTCCCTGCCAGAGGCAAGGCTGCCCAGAGGGCACACTGCTTGCCGGCTGCCTCTGAAGGAGAGAGCCTTCCAGTACCTCCACCCTCAGCTTCTAAGACCCTTCTGTTACCACCGCTCTCCAAGACTGGCTCTGCCTTTCTCCGCAGCCCATATTTTATGGACCAGCTGGGGGAGGAAGGATCCAGTTGAAAGTAACAGCTGGGTGCTTTAAAGACACCCCCAGCCCTGGGGAAGGTAGGGCAAGGGACCATCTAGCACAAGGGATCTTGTCTGCCTCGTTTTTGATTCTGTGGATTGTCCATCCATCTGCTCACTGTGAAGATGGAGAGGCAGAGTGCCCTAAGGCTGTTCAATAGCTTTCCATATTTTTTCAACATTGAAAAAATTTTTAAAAACTGTGATTTTTAAAAAAAAAAATCATTTGGCTGGAGGGAAGGGAAAAGGGAAACACCAAAAGCTGTAACATGATTAACTGGAGATATTTAACTGGGGGCACTTTCTAGACCAAGACAAACAAATACCGTTCTGGACCCTAAAGCAGCCAAATCTTGAGACTGTCAATGACAGAAAGCCGAAGAGAGGCCTCCATTTCCTCCTTTCTCCTTTCTTCTCTGTCTGAAAATTCTCTCTTGTTCTTTTCCACCTTCCCTTGGACTACTGCCCCAATGGCCCTCGGACTCCCATTTCATGTGTGTGTGTGTGTGTGCACAAACACACACACCCACACCCAGACACACACACACACACACACACACACTTGCAAAATACCATTTTTCTTAAGGATTGTGGGACCGAATAAAATCATGTGCCTTCATTTCTTCCTTTTATAGTTAGATGAACCTCTTCCTTTTTACAGTGCTTAAAACAATAGGGGAGGTTGAAGTGTTAGTGGAGGACTTGGGTATCGTTTGAGAAGTAGTTTTTGTTGAACACATTCCCCTAAATATTGACACAAACATTTCAACCCCTTCGATGCTCTTTGGACACTCGGAGCATCGCATAACCAGACACATAACAGCCTGAACCCATTTGACTGTAGAGCAATTCCTGAAGATTCTGTTTCATAGACTTCTTTCATGTTTATCCAAAATGAGGCGAGCAAGGGCAAAGAGCCTTGTTCTCCGGATTTGGTGCTTTTGAGTGTGGCGTGGGGTGGGCGTGGGGGTGGGGGAGTGGGTGTGCTTCGATAAAGGGTGCATTCCTATAGATCTCTGGTGCTGAAGGGACTCACGTTCCTTCCAGAGACTGCATTTGACACACTTTAAGTACACACAAATGAATGGTATCACATGCAATATTTTAATGGAGCAATGGGAGAGGCTCTTTGAAACGGGGTTTTGCATCTTTTTGTAACATTTTGATTTCTCTGGTGCCTTATTCCTACTCGATGCTGGCACTCACATACCCACAGGGAACGGACACGGAAGTCAGCCTCGGGAGTGGGGACGCACGGGCGATGCCGGAGCGTGCGGGGGCGGGGGAGGGGGTTGGGGGGAGCATTGGGAGGTTGGTGTCGGTGGGCGGGGAAGAGACTAGATGGCATCTCTTAGCTGGAGCCGAGCGGGAACTGCACAAACCCATACAAAGCGAACAATTCCGACCTGCAGACACACCGCAAACCCACCCTTCCTCATCTGAGCTTTCCTTCCTTCTTCCTCTTTTATCTCCGCCTTCTCGTCAAGGTGCTGCTGCTGCTGTGCTGCTAAAGGTGCCCGGAGTCCAGAATGCCCAGTAATCACTCAGGCACAAGCCTGGCACTGCCACGTCAGCCCCGGGCACGATCAAACCCAGGTTTCTCTTGCTTGGGGCTGAGAACCGTCAGATTTTTCTCATCAAAAATGTTTTCCAAGGAATCAGTAGATCACAGTTATTCTGCATTGAAAATGCACTTTAAAAAATAAATAAAAGCTCCAGACTGTTTAAAATGTACAGAGGGAGCAGGGGAAAGATAAACATGTGCTAGTGTCTGAACCCAGTTCAGTTTATCTCCAGTTGAAACAATATACACTATATTATGTATAAATGTATACACACTTCCTATATATATCCATATATATATAGTGTATATATTATACATGTATAGGCGTGTATATGTGCATATATACACACATGCACATAACAAAATCAGATGTTCATCATAAACCCAGATGCTCATGACAGATGCTACCCAAACAGCAGCAGAGGAAACAAGGTTGGACTCTTGCAACAGATCACAAAAAATAAAAACAGCCACTTGCAGTGACTTTGGTTATTTCTGTATGTTCACAAGGAATGGATTGTAACAAAGAAAAAAAAAGGAACAGTGTTAGTGAAAGAGGAAAAATGGGCGAGACCATCTTGATCCAATGGGAATGCAGTAATGTTCTATACCATTTCACCTGTTATTTCTTTTAGTCAACGTTGATTTGATTTCAGTTTTTGGCCATTAACATTTTTTTAGACTCAAGTGACCCACAACAAACTGAATAAAACTACAGTGAAAGCCCTTTTCAATGGAAGATGTCAGAAATCTCAAAACCCTTGGCCTGGCTCAGAACTACCATGTGCAAATCAGTACTCTCTTAATGTTTGAAATAAAAACTGAAGAAAAAAAAAACTTTTTGAAGCACCTTAATGTGGCCATCCATTCAAGGAGTGGGTGCCACTTTTTTCTTTGAGCACCTTATCGACGTGTTTTGCTATCTGCTGTCTTTCTGTTACCTGTTGGCTGAATGGCTAGCTGTTAACATGCACATGTGCACAGACCAGACGTCTGGACATGTGTGTTCTCAATGAAGTTTACTGTGGTGACTGCTGAAAGGTGAACCCATTTCCTGATTTTCCCGCCACAGTGTTGTGATAAGATTCGAAGAAACCCTATTCCCTGCACAGAAATGTTTCTTATCACATTGTATCTTAGTATGGAAAGGAATATGGTCCCTTTTTTGCAATTACTACTGTATACACACACACACACACACACACACACAATCACACACATGCACATATTCATTCGTCCAAGTGGTATTTTCAATGTCTGTGCGGGTGTCACTGTTTTATGCAGTATCTATTTCCCAGTGAACTTTGAATGGAGGGCAACTTTTCTAACCAGATTGTCTTTTCAGACTGAAGACCTGAGAACTGGGGAAGAGTTTGGAAAGAGGGAAAGACAAGGAAAGAGTGAGCTTTAAATTGAAAGAATAATTTCCCAACAGGAACTTGGGCTCAATGACTGCAGAGACTATACCCTCCGATCTTTGCAGGTGGGCATGGAACACTGCTTGTATCAATCCGTGTACCCTCTAAATCCATGTGTACACAACACACACATCCATCCATCCATCAGTATATACATGGTTTGGGATGAGCAGGTCAATAGTTTTGAGAGGGAGTTTGTTCCTTTTTTTTTTTTCCTCATTATACTCTTAAATTGTTGTCAGTTATCAAACAAACAAAAATTGTTTTGAAAAACCTTGCATACGCCTTTTCTATCAAGTGCTTTAAAATATAGACTAAATACACACATCCTGCCAGTTTTTTCTTACAGTGACAGTATCCTTACCTGCCATTTAATATTAGCCTCGTATTTTTCTCACGTATATTTACCTGTGACTTGTATTTGTTATTTAAACAGGAAAAAAACATTCAAAAAAAGAAAAATTAACTGTAGCGCTTCATTATACTATTATATTATTATTATTATTGTGACATTTTGGAATACTGTGAAGTTTTATCTCTTGCATATACTTTATACGGAAGTATTACGCCTTAAAAATACGAAAATAAATTTTACAAGGTTTCTGTTTTGTGTGGAAGAGTAATTGATGTTGCTAAGAATGATGTTTGTTTTTTGGGGTTTTTGTTGTTTTTTTTTAAATGTTACCAGCACTTTTTTTGTAAGTTTCACTTTCCGAGGTATTGTACAAGTTCACACTGTTTGTGAAGTTTGAATATGAAGGAATAATTAAAAAAAAAAAAAAAACTCTTCTCTGGGTTTCCCATTGCGTCTTCTTTGTACTGTGGCAGGGTTTCTGTTTCAGGCAGTTCTTCACATTCTCTCATACCCCGTGGTCTAGGTCTAGTTGGAGATTATCAAAAGTGAGGATTATGCCTGAAAGGCCAGAGAAGTTCTAAACACATCAGTCCTCTTGATACAAGATGTAAGAATCCCAGGGTTGGTGTATTGATATCACTTGGAGGCTACATAAGGCAAATTTGGGCATCTTCTTTTCCTGTCCAAAATGCACACGTGATCATGTGGCTCATTTACCCGTCTAAATTGATTCACCTTTTTTTCCCCCTTCCTGTGTGCACATCAGTATGTATCTGCCTCCTGTGGAAATAACTGTAGGACACTATGCCCTTCTATCCATGTATCCAAGGAAAGCTTGTGGCTCAAAATATGCCCCCATTTGATGGCTTTGAACCCCCCTAAGAGGCTATTTGCTCCATAATCCCTTTCTCATGTGCAGCTTTACCCACAAGGACTCTCGAATCTCATGGTTCTCACAGAAATTACTGGTGTGATGGAGAAAACATACGTCTTGTTTGTACCTAGGGAGGTCAACCCAACTGAAGTAGATTCACCAAGTCTTCAGTAAGCATCTACATTTCATTCAACATTGTGCTGTTTATGAAGGAAATGAAGAAAATTACTTTAGCCCCGGTAAACCTTAGAATCTAACAACCAGAAAGAAAGATTCATATAAAATCAAGAGCTAGGTTGTACCATTCAGACTGTCAGTGCCATGGAAGTTGATAAACTAAGAGAAAGATCTATGGGCTGGGCACGCCAGGGAAGGGTCCAAGCAATAAGCAGTCAATTTTGGGGACTCCCAGGGATTTTCAGACTTTGGGTTGGAGGAAGTGAGTGTGGACGGACATCTCCACCAGTATGAGGAATACAGATGCCTAGGCAGGGGTGTGGGATGGGGGAAGGGTCTTAAGGAGAACTCTGGGCTGAAAGGTGACCTCTGTGAATTAAAATACTAAGTTCTTGCAACTCAATCACTGAACCCCTAAGTTCTCCTGATACTCTAGGCAATAGAAATAAAGAAAAAGAAAATATTTCATGATGCCTGGTTTGCCCTTACATGAGTTTTGTGAACCATAGCAGCATCTTGATGGATTATTAATTTTAATAATTTAAAATAGCTATGAATTTAATATACTGGGTGATGTTTTGCCACTCACAAAGTGAGGTAGACTGCCTGCTCTGTCCCATGTCCCTCTGCGGGTGGCATCCATACTGCGCACAGAGTGAAAACAGCTTTCCCACCATTTTCCTACTATTTCAACTACTGCAAAATCTCCCACCAGTCCACCCTCCTGGAGCAAATGGATCATCTATGAGTTAAGCTTCCATGTCTTGAAATCAACTTAACTGTAAACACGAATATGGAAACTGAAGGCAACAACAATACCTTGTTTTAAAAAGTCATCATTATCCAAGATATGTTTGACTTTTTAAAAGTTTGTCTCACTTCAAACACAAAATTTTAAAATACTTACAGAGAACTTGCAGATCCCACAGATATATCTGCAACTCTTAGCATTCCTTACATCCCAGTTTTTAAGAGTTTGATAATTCGAGATACCCTGGTTGCTCCCAACAAGGTCTGATGCCCCCTCGGGGACCTCTGTGGCATCATAAGCAGTGCCAGGCACAATAATGATAACATTAATTCTGCATTTTATAACTTACAAAGACTCAACCACATTTTCTTCATCTTCCCAAGAGCCTTAAGAAGTAGATATTATTATCACCATTTTACAAATAAGGAAACATTTATAATGAAGATCAGGAGGTTAAGTGGCTTATCAAATGCCATAAAGCTCAGTAGCAGCACTTAGCACTTAACCGGGTCCCCCCACCCCTTCCAGTCTACAACACACCCTAGGTACTTCTCTTCTGATCTCTGTAAAATCAATTAGACTTCTAGCACCAGAGGATGTATTCTTCACAACATTCTGACATAAAGTCAGAATGACTGTAGTCCAGGGCAAATCCTGTGATGCATGTCTATTCCTGCATAACACCTATGACTTGCAAACCTTTAGAGGACCGTAGCCCTGCTTACATGAACACAACCCCTTAGCTACCTCAGATACCTTTTGGGGAAGAGTCTGAAATAAACAAATGCACAGCCTGCTTTTCACCTCATGCTTTGTTTTGATCAAAGAAAGTCCACAGGAGAATGGAAGAGGACCTCCATGCTTATTCCTGGTGGGAGCCCTTCCACATGCATAGCATCTGTAGACCCATCCAATGGCTTATAAACATACTTCTTCTGTGTTTTCTCCACATGCAAGAGACTTACTAGAATTGTGATGTCTAAATTAACTGATGGGGCACTTTGGGGGGGGGGCTCAGTCTGTTAAGCATCCAACTCTTGATTTCAGTTCAGGTCATAGTCTCAGGGTCGTGAGGTTGAGCCCCACGTCAGGCTCTGCGCTGGGTATAGAGCCTGCTTGAGATTCTCTCGCTCCCTCTGCCCTTCCCCAACTCACACACATCTTCTCTCTCCCTCTCTCATTCATAAATAAATAAATAAATAAATTTAAGTTAATTAAAATGAAATAAAATTTAAAATTCAGTTCTGTAGTCACATTAGCCTTATTTCAAGTGCTCAATAGCAACGTGTGGCTAGTGGTTGCCACACTGAATGGTACAGATGCAAAACATTTCTATCATCAAAGAAAGTTCTACTGGATTGTACTGTCCTAGACTCTAGTCTGTACTAGATAGTACTGACCTAGACCTTCTGCAAAAAAATTCTATCAAACATTGAAGTTCATAATTCTGACTTCCTGAAAGCTCAGGCTCTTGCACACATAAGGCTCCTCTGAGCCTCTTGACAGGTGTACTTTGGAGTGGATGCAGAAATTTACTAGTTACAGCCCTGAAGCAGCACTGGGAAGACCCAGAAGATGGAACAAAATTCACATCCCCCAGCTGGCAGCCACAGCCATGCTGCTGCTTCCCTCCGCCTTGTGGGGACGGTGTGCCCACCAGAATGCTGCCATTTGCACACAGCACACAGCCACCCTGTCTGTCTAGCTTCAGCACTGATGGAATCCGTATGAACCTGAGTGCATGATGATTCATCCCCAGGGGCTGACAGGTGAGAAGGAATGAGTCATGAAATAAAACTGCATGAGAAAACTCTATCTACTCATGAAGATCACCTACCTCAAAGCTCTATGACTCAAAATTTCTCATATTTGTTCAGGATAGTTCTTTGGATTAGAGATCAGACTATACGTGCCCAGGCTTAGAATGTGGAGTAATAAAGGGTCGGGAGTCAGTACATTTATTCTTCCCCAAACTCTCATTCTTTAATTCATTTATCTTCCCTTCTCCTATCATGAAATCCAAGAGGGGATCCAAGAGAGCTTAGGACCACTTCCTGTCTGCACTTAATAATCTCCTAACTCCATCTCCCCTATAATCCTCCTCCTATGTGTTTCTCAAAAGACATAATAAGAGGAGAAAGTCTCCTCAAACCCTATGTTGAATGAGAGCAAAAGAGAGAGACCACCCATCAGTGATGGACACCCTTCCCTGGTACCAGCTGTGCTCAGGTCCAGAGTCTAGTGCTGCATGGCCCAATCAAGATATAATGGGAGCCACATGTGCAATTTTAGATTTTCTGGTAGCCATATTAAGAAATTAAAAAGAAACAGATGAAATTAATTTTAATAACATATTTTAATCCAAAATATCCAAAATCCTATCATTCTGACATGTCATGAATATGTTTAGATTACTAACGTGATAGTTTCTGTTTTTATTACACACAACCAGCCTTCAAAATCTAGTGTGCATTTTATACTTACAGCACAGTACATCTCAATTCAGACTATGACATCTCACCTGCTCGACAGCTACCTGTGGAGAACGGCTACCGCACCGGACAGGACACCTGTACAGGAATCTGGCTTTTAGGGAATTGTCTTCTCTGGTTCTCCAAGGAAAATCTAGTTCAGTGAATTCCACTTGAAAATTTATTTTCTGTCTAATTCAATCTCATTTTAGCAACCTGGCCCATTTATAGCATCTATGGGTTCTTTTGTATTTTTATTTCCATCCAAATGGTATTTGTAGATATTTCCCTGTCACTATAATCATGTTAAATAACACCCAACACTCAGTCCAGCCTTGACCTCAATATATGTCTCCTCCAAAGCAAACTGCAGCTCCCTTTTGTCAGTACGTTTTAGTTCATTTCCAATTCGTGAATGGTATTCTACTCCCAAGCCGTTTGCACTAGTTCGGCAAGAAGAATGTGCTGGGCTGCCATGGCCCAGAACAGGATTTGACATGCATCTGTCTGTCTTCCAAAGGACTCAGCAGTCCGGACAGATTTGGGCTCGTTGCTCCTAAGTACATACCTATTTGGTAGAGAAGCGAGAAAAATAAAAATACAAATCCAAGGAGTAGGAGTTGAATTTTCTTCTTGCTCAGCCTGCCTACTTAGGGAGCAGAGCAATACTTCACTTCAGCTGTTGGCAAATGACAGCCTTGCTTCACATCCTCTCTCATTTCCTGTGCCCATGAAAGAAAATCTGTCACCTCCGTGCCCAGCATTCCCCCTCAATCCTATAAGAGAGGTAATGGCAGGATAAAGGCCTGATTGTCAGCTAAACAGAAACTCGCACTTAGATGCCACCCAAAGCCCAGCACAAAGAGGTCAGAGGGTGAATTTAAGGGTTCAGAGCAGCTAGTGGGAGGGTGTTCATTTTTAAACCCTCAATCACTCTTTTTTCTCCCCCCTAGGAAGAGTCCCTGTTTTAAAAATCCAGGTTTTCCTTTTGGTGGACACAGATTCTTTCCTCACAGGCTCCGTGGTGGGTTGACAGAGAAAAGGTGGATCCTGGCCAGGGGCTAAGCTGCAGCCCCCCCAGCGGGCAGCTGGAAGACCTGGGGTCCCCTGCTGCAGCCCATCCCTGGACTCCAAGCACACCCAGCAAAAGGAGACTTGAATTAGCTTCTCAGGGAGTAAAATCTGAAGCCCTGTTGGCTCCCTTGGTGCCAGGATCTTCATGTGGGAATTTCAGTAGTTCTGTTCGGTTTCTCTGACCTCCCTGGACAAAATTCCTGCTCTGACCACATAAGCCTCACTGTTCCTTCCATCCTCCCAGGACTTTGCCCCAGACAAAGCCTATCCTGACCACCTCAGCCTGCACCACATCTCTTCCCAAAGACACATGTCTTGTCTCCCTGTCTTCTTACTACCTTTAATGCAAATGTCATCACCCCATTTAACTTTAAGGTTTATAAGGGCTGAGACCTGAGAGGGTGGGTTAGTCATGCCCAAATCGCCCCATGGAAGCCCATACCCATGTCATGCCTTGTTCATAAAATGCCTTGAATGTGTGAATGTTGATGAAAATGACCATGACAAATGAGATGATCATATCATCATCATCATCCATCACAAAACTGCAGCCCAAAGCCCTGCCCTGTTGGGAATGCATTTCTCAGAGCCACAAGATCTGCTCAAACCAGGTCAAGTTATTTTTTTTAACTTTGCATTCATAATCAAGACACAAACTGTTCACTCTGGGTCTGCCACCAGGGAAGGGAAAGGCAGAGGAGATGTGGAGAAGAGAATGACATTCATTCACTCAACTAAACATACACACCCACACGCGCAGCAATAATGGAGACTTCAGACCCTTGTACATCATCCACCTGTAATAGCAGAGACAGGAGTGTATCTCCCAGACAATGCCTCTGGGAGCTAACTGGTCTCTGCTGGGAAGCTGAAGCTTCCAAGGCTCCTGTAACTCAGGACGTTGAAGTACTCATGTGGCTCGGCACAGTCATCTCCCCTCCGCTCTGTGCAGAAGACCACGGGCACAGCCTCTGCCTGGATGCAGCTTCCAGCAGATGACAGAACGACGGCACTCCATTCCTCCCGTTCACACGGCATACTCCTGAGACCACTTTCCGAAGAACGGGCTCTGAGAGATTTCTTCTGAAAACAAACAAACTACAAAGTGAGGAGGAGGGGATGTCATTCAGAAGTTATTCCCCAACATGATACATAGTTACAATCATCTCTCTCTTCCTTTCTTACACACACAGACACACAAGCAAAGTTGTGTTCTTACCAATACCAATTCCTTAACCCTTAATTTCTCAGCCTCATCGCAGCTAGATTTCAGTACTAACCACTCCAGTGAAACTACCCTTGTTCCACATGCAGTGAGCCCCACACCCTGTGAAGCAGCTTTCTGTCCCAATTCTCTTGTTCTCTTTACTGCCTCTGACACTGACCTCTTCCTTTTGGAAATGTTCTCTTTCCCTGGCTCCCACAGTATCACTCTCTCCCGGTTCTCCTCCTCCTGCAAACTCCCACCTTCACCTTCAGCCAGACCTGCTTTTCTCCTGCTCACACATTAGCTGCCCAAATAAAGGGACTCCCCAAGCTCTGCCCTCTGTTTTCTCACTCTGAACACTCTCTGAGTCACCTCATGTATATGGACCTCTACAAATACCATCTGCCCTTTGAACATTCCCAGATCTCTACCCAAATTAACCCGGGCTCCAGCCCCAAGCTCCAGACCACCCAATGGCCAGTCACAGCAAGCTCAGACTCACTCTGTCTCAAATGAGACAATCATGTTCCCTCCCCCACAATCAGCTCCTGTCCCTACGTTCTCTTTCCTGGTTCACAGCACCAGATGACCAGAAGCCTAATGTTAAATTCCAATCGGCCATAAATTCCCAACCAATTTTATTCCTAAGTCCCTCTGAAATCACTTCCCTCTTCTCTATTCCTACCCCCACGTCTTATCTCGCCCTGTGCTTCCGGCACCCACCTACCTCTGAACTCCCTCTTTCTTCTGGTCCAACTTTCACATGGCCACCAGCACAGTGGTAATTTAGAACTGGAAGTTGGATCAAACCATGCTTATGTCTAAAGCCCTTGGATGGCTCCCCTTGTCTACTGAAGAGTGCTTAATCTCCCAGAGGGGCTGCAGGTGGATGTCAAGGGGTTTGTAAAACACCGTAGATTAGTCCATAATTTCACTACATTCCCTGCAGAAGATTGTGTGTGATGCCCCCCAAAACACCTTTGGTGATTTGGTCACACTCACCTTTGCAGCTTTATCACCTGTGGTGCATCCCCACTCAACACTCTAGCTCCTGGCATATGGCCTGAGTGTCAGGCAGGGAGCATTTATTCAGAAGCTGCTATGAGCACATACTGGCTAGCTTCTTCATGTCATCTCAGCAACAGCCCTACTGAAGTTTCTGCTTTGGAATGAGCTCATATGCAGACAGGTGAAATCACTTACCCAAGGACAATCCCAGTTCTGACTTGGGTCCAGGCCATGCTCTTTCTCCTCAGCCAGGCTGCCTCTCATCTTATTGCTTCTCGAATGCCATGCACTGTTTTCTGCCTCCTCCAACTTTTTATATGATCTCCAAAAAGTTGTCTACTCTTTCCTCCAGACTCAGCTCCGTAGCACATTGTCCAAGAAGCCTTCCCTGACCTTCTGTGAGAGTGACATTCTTCCTGTTCTCTAGATGTTCTCTGTTGTAACATGCAATGCTGTCTAGAACTTATCTGTTTACCCCTCTTACTTCTCCAAACTGTGGGCTCCCTGAGGGAAGGATCTATGCTGTATTCCTCTTTGTAACCTCAGAGCCCATAACAGACATTCGATACATGTTTTGGGACTGAAAAGTGTGTGTTCACACATGCATGTGCGTGCACAGGCATGCGTGCACGTGCGTGCGCGCACACACACACACACACACACACACACACTCTTCCTCAGCCCATACCTAAAAGAACAGGATTTTCCAAATCAAAGGGACTCATAGTCAGACAGCTACAATTGCTATTATGGGAAAATAGAACAGACAGTGAAATCTGTTTGGGAAAACAAAGGGTATGAGGTCAGCCATTGCCCCCATATGAGAGCATCACAGGTGAAGATTGTGCTAAGCCAAGGAAATCAAAGACCAGTAGGCACAAGCAGGATGGCAGAAGAAACACCTAATGGCATCAACTGCAGAGGTGACACCCTCTCAGTCTTACTGGAGACTCTGCTCTAAAGTATGTCACTCACTCCCACCATGGGGTGCGTCCACGGGTCTGGATGACAGAATTACAAAAAGCCACACACAGGCTTGGAAAATAACAACAAACACAAAACCAAATCCCATTATTCCCATCACCTACTACTTCCCAGGAGAGGAAAGAGCATCCTTACTGGCTAGTGTGAGCTCAGCGGTGCACGCATATAGGCTAACGGGAAGGGTGGATAGGCTGCACGGATGTACACTATGAACAAATATCAAATATTAGGGGTGGCACTACACTGCAGGCCCTGAGGAACTTGGCCTAGATAGAAGCCATGGTCTTAGAAGGACACACAGGAGTCAGGTGGTCTCTTCCCACTCACTGTTTCATTCATTCCTTTTCAATGCAATGGCTGCACCCTTACCATAGGTATGAAGAAAAGGGGTCATCATTGGTCATGCTGATGCTGTGCTAAAAGAGTGCTACATCCCTTGATGCAACCCAATCCATTTCAAACATATAAATATCCAATTCTTTCTCAAAGAACTGATGGTGACCTTTGGTGCTGGTGTGTTCTCATTTCCACTCTTAGACTGGCCACCCTTGCCCTGGAATCTTGACTATTTTGGCTTCCAAAGTCTTCTGGGAAATGTAAACATTCCTGAGATGGGTCTCTCAGCTGCTCAGTTTTCATTTAATCCCTGTGTATCGGGACTCTGTCATTGCCAGTACAAAAAACAAGCCTGGGGCTGAAGTGGTCCTATAGGAGCAAGAAGGGAGACTGCAGCTGGGTCCTATGAGGACAAACACTGCCCCCCGGGAGACATGAGGAGGACAGACAGTGGGTAGTCAGTGTTATGGAGCTGGACACAGCCATCTCTCTTTTCCCTCACAGAAGATCCCCTAGGGAAACTCTTTGCAATACCTGCTTAGCAAACAATATCCATTCATTTAGTCATAATACATCCATGCAATATCAATATTTTTGAGTACCAAGTATTATAAAGTGCCACGGTAAATAAAATCTATAATAATTACAAGAATTTAATAACTAATACTTATTAATACATGCCGGGAAAAATGCCAAGTACCTTACATGAATTACTTGACTGATGTTTTCCCACAACGCTATGAGAGCTGCATCATAATTATTCCCACTTTATAGATATTACCATAGCTACTGAAGTGGTACAGCCAGGATCCAAAGCTAGGTCTGTCTGATTCCAAAGTCCACGCTCCTAAATAATGCAACCAATGGCCTCTCCAGGTCTATAAGGAACGCTGTTGGCACCCTGCTCAGATCCTACCTGCTGGACCAGGGATCCCATTCCCCAGACACTGAGAGTATGGGCTGTGGGCAGCTCACAGCTGCCCCTTCTCTGGGGAATGGTTGTTGGGCCCTGCCCTCTCTGGTTAGCATATGGAATTGGGGGTTGACTAAGGTGGGTTTTCAAAAATCTGGCTCCCTGCCTCAAGGTACAGCCAACTTTGCATACAATTAATTCTTGCTGCAGTCAAGTCTCCAGCTGAGACCAAGTCTGGCTGAGCTTTCTGCCCTTGGCCCTATCCAGCTACTCCTTCACTACCCTTCATCTAAGAGTCCATCCCAGTAAATCACTCTCACCAAAATTCATATGTCAGGATCTATTTATGGGGATCTGATCCAAAACAGTTGCTCCTGGAAATGGCCCTAGAAGCAGACACAGGATGGTATTGTGGAGGGATCCCTCCCCAGCTGGATGGGAATACGAACCCCACTGGTGGTGGTGGAATGGGATGGGACACAGATGGAAGGGGAATCTGAGCTGGTGCCACATCACTGACATTTGAGAAGTATGGAGAAAGAGTGGTTATTCAAACTGTGGGATTGAGTAGCTTTTACTAAATTCCCCCTCGGGAATTTAGTGGGGAGCATGACAGGCTCAGATCTCTCAGCACCTGGAAGCAAAGTGTGAAGAGTCAAAGCTCCTTCTTGATAGCATTTCAAGAAACACACATATCTGGCACTGAAGACCAGGCACAGGACCTAACTGTAAGAGAGACAGAACTTCAAAGTAGGCTGGATTGTAAGCTTGTGCAAGTCTCTTATGCTTAGAAAAGGAGAGATATCTATGACTTGGGAAGAGGATCTCTGGGTAGACTCACTGAGAACCACCTGCTTCTCTTGTATCCTATGGAGCTACAAAAATGGCCCACTTCTCCTTGATGGAAGTTATGGCCCTGTTAGGACCTGTGTCCCCTACAGGCCATCAGCCCCATATTTAGGGCAAGACTGCAGCCTACAGTACCTGAGGGAATGCCAGGAATGCTTAAGGAGGAGAGAGGTTATACCTAAAGGACACGGCCAACATGTACCGGCAGCAATGGGAGAACATGTCTGGGAGTGAATTCTCAGAGCGAAGGGGCATGCTGGGCAAGCAAAATATGAGACTGGCCAATATTGGGACACATCTCGTGATTTAAGATATAACATCCTCACAAGGACTCTGGAAGACAATACTAATACACTGCTGTCAAGAGAGATACCAACACCACTTTGGCAAACTAAGGAAGAAAGAACCCAAACCCTCAGACAAGTAGGGATGCAATGATGGACGTATGTAAAATCATAAGGAACATATATATATTGGTCTCTATCTTCAGTTTCTACTAATATTTAGTCTTTAACCCCAGTTCCTGACACAATGCTCCTTAAACTCTTATAATTTGCTGAGTGATAGGAATGTTTTATACAGGACTCCTAAATGGCTTAGAATTTCCTGGTTATAGGAGTGTCTTTGTTCCAATGAGGTGATGTTGGGTGGGCTCCAGGATGGAGGCTGGTCACTAGAAAGACCAAGCCATGATTAGAAGCTTGGAACTTTCATCTCCACCCCCCATTCTGCAGAAAAAAGAGAGGGGCTGGAACATGAGCTAATAATCAATTTTGCTTACATGATGAAGTCTCCATAAAAATCCCACAAGTATGGAGTTCAAAGAGCTTCCAGTTTTCTAAAAATATCCACATGCCAGGAGGGTAACACCCCCCAGCTCTCCAGGGACAGATACTCTTGTGCTTGGACCCTTACTGACCTCATCCTGTGTATCTTTCATCTGGCTATTCATCTGTATCCTTTATCATATTCTTTATTATATAACAAACTAGTAAATGTAAGTCAGTGTTCCTCTGAGTTCTGTGAGCTGTCAACAAATGATCAAATCCAAGGAGGGGGTTGTAGAAACTTCAATTTATAGTAGGTCAGTCAGAAGTACAGGTGACAGTCTGGGACTTGCAGTTGGTGTCTGAAAGTGAGGGCAGTCCTGTAGGACTGAGCCCTTAATGTGTGGGTTCTGATGTTAACTCCAAGTAGATAGTGTCAGAACTGAATTGATTGTAGGACACCCAGATGGTATAGAAGAATTGGTCAGTGTGGGAATAAACCCACCCATCTGTTGTTTAGAAGTGTTCTGTGCAGTGTTAAGAGTAGAGAAGAAGAAAAAAACAGAGTTTTCCCCAATATAACCTACTAAATCAGGGATTGGCAAACTAAGGCCCATGGCTCAAATCTGGCCTACCACAGATTTTTGTACTGCCCATGAGCTAAAAATGATTTTTATATTTTTAAGTGGTTGAAAACAAATTCAAAAGAAAAATAATATTTCATGACACATGAAAATTATATGAAATTCAAATTTCAGTGTTTATAAATAAAGGTTTGTTGGCACACAGCCATACTCATCCATTTACATATTGTCTGTGGTGCTTTCATGCTGCAATGGCAGAGTTGAACTGTTGCAACAGAGACCGTATAGCCCACAAAGTCTAAAAGATTTACTACCTGGCCCTTTACAGAGAAACTTGGTCGATCCCTGTACTACATAATTTTGAAAATCCAATAGCTGATTATGTTTCTAGCAAAGATCCAGAGGACACTCTTTTACAAAGGTGAAAAAGAATGTGCTAGTGAAGAAAGCACCAGCATTACTGGGAACCTCAGTGGTATCTCTCCTCTGTAGGCTGGGGCTGAATGCTTTTATAGACCGGGATCCCTAGTAGCAATAGGAATGAGGAGACCCCAAAATGATATAGGGGCAGATGGTAGCACTTAAGAAACAAAGTGGATGTAGTTACTGCAATGGCAGCCTGACCCACCAGGATATTAAGATGGCTAATAAAGCACAGTGCTCCTAAGATAAATATGGATGGACAACCAACAGGGAGGGGTGTTGCTTATCTATGGACAAGAGATCAAGAATACATGAGAGAAGACTGAGACCAGGAACCCACCCCTGGAAAGTCAAAATCTCTTGCCCAGTTTCCAGGTCTGTGAGCAGCAAGGGTGGATACCAACCGTTCACCCGCCAACTCTGCTCTCCAGCCTTCTGCACCTGATTCTGTTTCCTAAGAAGACAGAACTATGTGTACTGCATCAGCAGACTTCCTTGCCCTCAGGCTTGGGTTTGGGCTCAACCAATGCAGAGCAACAGTAGAGGATGAAGGCAAGGAGAGTGAGGTGAGGAGATATATATATATATATATATATATATATATATATTTTCCCCTGGCATTCTCTCTGCATAGTTGCCTTAGACTGGCTATAACCTTCAATCAAAGATTACAGTACTTCTCAAGCTGGTCCCCTCCACACATGTCTCCCTTTCCAGGTTCTAGTAATCACCTTCTCCCCTTTCCCTTAAAGACTAGGGGTGACAGTACACTGCTACACTTCTCCTAATGGTTTCCTTAATGCTGCCCAGTACTTTGTAACTGTCCGTTTTAAACTGTCTTCAAGCCACCCGCCTTGAGAGTACTACATGTTCCCAGCTGTATCTAATTATATCACTGTACAATTGCTGAAAATCAAAGAGAAAGAAAGTTTTCAAAGGAATGAGAAGAAAAAGCCATATCTTCAAAGGAGCAAAAATAAGATTCCCATAGTTTCTCAACAGAAATATGGGAAGCCAGAGACAATAGAAAAATGTTTTCCATGTGCTGAAAGAAAGTAACTGCCAACATAGAATTGTATACCCAGCAAAACAAATATATCATTTTTAAATTAAGGAAAAATTAAAGATATTTTCAGACAAAAAAAAAAAACAAGATAATTCATCACCTACACAAAAGGAAATATAAGCAATATTATTCAGACAGAAGGAAAATGATCCTAGGTACAAGACAGGAAATGCAGGAAGAAGTAAAGAGCAACAGAAAGGGTAAATCTAAGTGAATAGTGACTCTAAAAACAATACTAATTTCTTGCAGGGTCTAAAATATATATAAAACTAAAACACATGGTAATAATAGCAATAAGTTGGGAAAGTAGGTAAAAAAGAGTTAATGCACCCTAAGATTCTTGCAAAATCCAAGACATGATTAAAGCACTAATTTATACTGTACTTGAATAAGTCAGGGGTATGATTTGTAATATCTAGTGTAACCGCTAAAAGAATAGCAAATCTAGCATAATTACCAAATAGATCTTTTTATAATAGTAAGTACTTAATTCAAAAGACAGCAAGAAAGAGTAGGGGAAAAAACAGGCAAAACATATATGAAGAAAATAAGGTGGTAGCTGTAAACCCACATATATCAGTAATAACAGCACCAAGCACATGGTCCAGAGAAAGAAATGTCAGGGATGAAGAGCTGGGTTGTTCACTGAGCCAAACCCAGTTTGGGGGGAAAGTGAATCAGGAACAAGGGAGCAGGGTCTAGGATGAGGTGGAAAACGATGTTGGCAATCACAGACTTGCTTTCCCCCAAATGTTTGGTGACTGAAATTAAGGCGACCTGGGATGGCTTTAAAAGCCCAAAAGGGCAGACAAAACAGGGAGCAGAAATTTTTTCATTCATCCTAATCAGTAGCTACCAGTTTACAACACAAGCACATTCATCTAATTCTTCATTGTTTACAAGGCTGTCACAGGCACTGTGCCACCTGTTCATCACAGCTCTGTGACACAGACCAAGTAGAATCACCATCATCCCCACTTTCTGGATGAGGAAATGGAGACACGGGAGACTCCACAACTTTCCCTGTAATCACCCTCAATGCTGAGCTCAGACTCGACATCATCTACTTCCCCATCCAGCACTCTTTCAGCTGCATGACCTCTTAAGCTAGAGCAACAGAGGATGTATAGCCTACTGATCTTGCCATGTACCTTTTTCCCCTAAATTTCGGGAATGTTTATTTCTCATCCTGTAGAACTGCTGGGTAGCCCAACACCACAGAAGGTTGTTAAAATTACATAAGCTAACACACAAAAATCCCTAGTACCGGGTAGATGCCCAAAATACAGCAAACTCACAATAGATAAATCAAACTCTCTAGGGAGTGGCTTCAGGGACAGGCAAGAACTAGGAGCTGTAGGTGACAGCAAGATGGGGGGGAATACAGGTCCAGCCTTTCTGCAGTTCCCAGACAAGGAAAGCGACAGAAGAAGAGCGTAAACAACTGCACTGAAAGGCAGAGAAAGGACTGTAAAACAGATATGTAGGGCAGCGGGGGAGAGCACATCAAGGTCTCTCTCTGGACAGGAAGGGGACATGAAAGGATAGGGTGTCAGGGGCAGAGTGGCCATGACTGAGATGTGCAGCCACAGTCTTTACCTTTCTGGTCAATGTGACCACCACGATGACTGCCATGCAGATGACTGCCAGCACTATGGCCATGGCTCCAAGCAGTGGGATCTGGAACCCAGCGCTGCGCTCAGCCACTGGAGGGGCGACAAAGTGAAGACGGGGGGGTGGTGAAAGCCAGAAGCAAAGGGCAGCCATTACACAGGGAAGCCTGTGTGTCAGGGCACAGAGGTGCAGGCTGGCCAGGTCTTTCTGTAACCATAGGACTGGAGTCTTTAAGCCCAGCTCCTTGAACAGAAGAGCATCTACCTGGCTTACTATAAAATCAATGGCTAATCTCTGGAACCAAAGCAGACCATTGTTAACACTCCCTTCCTCTATTCGACAAAATCACTTTCCATGCTAGTCATGAAATGAAACAAAAAATAACATCCAGAAAAAAAAACCCAGAGAGTGAACATTTTATTAAATTTCATATTTATAATCATACTAGTAAAAAATGTTTAATTAAAAATTAAAATTAATTAATTAAAGCACAAAAAAGAGGGGGGAAAGAATATAACCTTTCACATTAAACCTGTAACATTTTTCCATCTGTGAGACCCTGGAGAGAGTAACGTTCTGGAGGTTTATCCTGTTTTTTCTCAGCACCTGGCACATAGCAGGTGCTTAATAAATATTTGCAATATGGAATTAAAGCATGAACAAATGAATTTCCACTAAGACATAAAGTGTAAGGAGGAAAAGCAGAAAGGGAGTTTTGAAAAAAGTGACAGCTGATTCAAGGACAGCAAGAGAGAAACAGAACAATTGCTCAGATGTGTGCTGTACTGTAGGTAGAAGGGTTTCCAGGCTGCCTTGTCCTATTCCCACCTCCTTCCTACGAGCTTGGGCAGATCCCAGAGGTGCAGGGAAGTTTTGAGAGAAGGGTGTAGCAGAGGCAGGCCCTCTTCCCTCTAAGGGCTTACACTGTGGGAAAGGTGGCTAAGGAATGCAGTCACTAAGGACAAGGCAGTGCCCATAGGACCCACACGGTACCAGGGGGGAGGGAGCCCAAGCTCCCCAGGATGAGTTCCTCCTGCACCGCAGACTCAGCCTCTTGCTTTGGCCACAGGTAGGGGAAGAGGGCAGATGGGGAGCAAAGTAGTCATGGAGAACACAGCTTCTGGGGGCAGAAGGGCTGCAGCGGGCTGTGCATAGAACCGGAAAGGATATAGGCTCTTCCCCACATGCAGCATTGACCTATACCAGAGCCAGCCAAGAAGCAGCATTGACTATACCAGAGCCAGCCAAGAAGCAGCATTGAAAAGAACTTTAAAGTAGCCTTTTATCTTCTCAGTCTACACATATTTTGCTAACTCATAAAGCTTAATCTCCAACACAATCGATAGTAACAGGCAGAAGCTCTGAGGGTCTAGGGCCTCTGTTGGTTGAGGGCCTGACTCTTGATTTCAGCTCGGGCGATGATTCTGGGGTTGTGGGATCAAGCCCTGTCAGGCTACACCCTAAGTGCGGAGCCTGCTTAAGATTCTCATTCTCTCTCTCTCTCTCTCAAATAAAAAATAAAATAAAATAAAAAGCAAAAAGCTCTGAGGGTGTAATTTAATGGAACCCGATCATCTGTGTTAAAACCAGCTCTACTGCTCTGAGCAACTGTAAGGCCCAGCCTTCACCTCCATCAAATAGTGACATGGGAGTGGCTGGCAGTAAGAGCTAACAGTACTTACCATGTTCCAGGCCTTGTTTTTTCTTTTATTCTTTTTCAGTTTATTTATTTATTTTGAGAAAGACAGAGACAGCACGAGTGGGGGAGGGGCAGAGAGAGAAGGAGAGAGAATCCCAAGCAGGTTCCACAGTGCTGTCAGTGAAGAGCCCAATGCGGAGCCCAAACCCACGAAACCGTGAGATCATGACCTGAGCCGAAACCAAGAATTGGATGCTTAACTGACTGAGCCACCCAGGCGCCCCATTCCAGGCCTTGTTTCAGGGCATTTTCTTGTAGTATGGTATTCAGTCCTATGTTAGAACCTCATAAGGTTACATCTATTTTCATTTCACAGATAAGAAAATCAATGCACAGAGAAGCTGAGTAATCTTGTCTGAGGTCAACAGCAGCACCAAGATTTGGACCCAGGCTCTCTGGTGTCATAGTCTGAGCTCATCACCACTCTGCTATACTGTTTCTCAGATGCAAAAATCTTTTCCCACTTTGCAGAGAACTGGTTTAAGTGTTCAGGTGATAATGAATTTGAGAGCACTCTGGAAACTATGAAGTACCATACAAAGGTAAATTATTATGTATTTACATTTAGCACACACTGTGTTTTAATCCTTTGTAAAACTTAAAAGCTAGGGGTGCCTGAGTGGCTCAGTCGATTGAGCATCTGACTTCAGTTCAAGTCATGATTTCGAGGTTGAGAGTTTGAGCCCCACATCGGGCTCTCTGCTGTCAGGGCAGAGCCTGCTTCAGATCCTCTGTCTCCCTCTCTTTCTGCCCCTCCCCTGCTCTCTCTCTCTCTCTCAAAAATAAATAAACATAAAAAAAAACCTTAGAAGTTAATTCTTTCTTTTTATTTTTTTAAATGTTTATATTTGAAAGAGAGAGAGAGACAGCATGAGCTAGGGAGGGGCAGAGAGAGAGGGAGACACAGAATCTGAGGCAGGCTCCAGGCTCTGAGCTGTTAGCACAGAGCTCAAAGTGGGGCTCAAACTCATGAACTGTGAGATCACGACCTGAGCCAAAGTCAGACACTTAACTGACTGAGCCACCCAGGTGCCCCAGAAGCTAATTCTAATTTGCCTGGTTAATCCTAAACCAACAAATGAGAACCCTTCCCAAATGACCTTACTAAGTGTTCTTCCTAACCAACACATATAAGATGCCCTTCTTACGCAAAACAGTGGCTCTCAATTCTGGCTGCACATCTGAATCACCAGGCATGCTTTTAGAATCTATTACATCCCAACTTTGCCCCTAGAGATTCTGATTAAATTGGTCTGGGATGCGGCTCCAGCATCAGTGTCATTTAAAAGCTCCCTGGTGATTTGAATGTGAACCAGGGTTGAAAGACCCTGTTCTTACAGTGTTTAGCAGGAACACATCTTCTGTTCTGGAGGATGAAAGTTCATTAGCCACCCTGCTCCAGAGCGCATACCTGAGCTTTGTAGGACCTCCAGAAAGAGTGTCCCTCTGTAAATCCCGTCGGGGTAGGTGTGATATGTACAAAAGTACTCCCCTGTATCATTCCTGGTCAGCGACTGCAGGGTGAGGCCCAGGTTGGGGCCGGGGACCACTCGCTCCCTGAAGGCTGGGCAGAGGTACCACCCCAGGTTAGCATGATGAACGGCCAGAAGTTGGTCCTGCTGCTCCCAGTTGACCTGTGTCACTTTGGCAGTGGTAGAGGAGAGGCGACATTGCAAGGTGACAGAGCCACCTTCCTCTGCAGAAACGTTCCCCATTGTTACTATCCTGCCTGACATGGCTCCTAGGGAAGGGGAGAAAATGTGCATGAGTCCTATGTCAACAGCTGTCCTGGAATGTTCCTATAGAAATCCTAAAGGGCTTTGAGGCTAGATTTGGTCTGTGGAATGACAGTGTCTCCTGTCCATCCTGTCACTCCCCACATGGACTATAACTGCTACACTTCACCCACTCAGGATATGCTGCTATAATCTAGCTTCATGACAAGCTCTTTGATTATTTCCATGTACTTATTTTGTCTCCCTACCTACAACATAAGCCCTGTCAGCCACCACTTCTGTTTTACTTCAGCTTCCAGCAGCCAGTTCTACGCTGGGCACACTACTCCTTGAAATAAAACCTTGCTGTTTGTCTGACTGCTGTTTGAGGTGCCTGGAAAAACCTTCAGGAAAGCCACAAAATCCAAAGGAAAGGAAGACTGGAGAGAAACTTGTTTCTCCCAGACAAAACTACCCTCCTCAGCACTGACCACTGCCCATCATCTGGGTACAGCTCCACCCTCAAATGGCTCAAAAAAAACAACATACAAATTAAATTATAATATAGTGTCTCAATATCTGTGCCCCCCTCAGAAACATATGTCTATGATTTTTATTATGGAAGGAACCATATCTAATGTAAATTCAGTCTATAATGGTAGACTCTCTGGAATCTGTGAAGAAGACATTTTTGATCCACAGAAAATGTACAATGTCTTTCTAGAAGTTTCCTCAAGGACAGAAGAAAGAACGATGAAACAGGAGTGAACTTCTACAAGCAAACTGATCATCCCTCCTCCTTGTTTCCTTTCTCTCCCCATTTCCTTTCTTGGGTTGGCCAGTCAGACACCCCAACCCCAAGGCCTCTATCTGCCACCCAAAACAGAACCTGCTTACCAGATGCTGCCTTTTCTCACATGAGGGGCCACAGGATTCTGAAAACCATGCCTTTCCTTCCCTCACTTCCACTCCCAGACTTATTTCCTCCTTCTGTTTCTCCAGTTCCAGGCTGGATTTATAGGCCTTACCTGAGGTGGGGAGGGGAGCCTGCCTCAGCCCCTGTGCCCAAATCAGGAAGAGATACCACTGCATGCTTCTGCCCAGCGGGGGGCCCACAGGAAGCAGCCTAGGCCTCTTCTACCACGGAAACTGGAGGACTGTGGCTGGCAGGCCAAAACTGAGCCTATGAGGAGAGAGGGTCTCGGAAAAACTGAGTTCAGCAGAAACAATGTCAGAGACAGATTAAAAAAAAAAAAAAAGCTCTCAACAAGTACACAAACTGCATAGGGTGAGCCACAAGAAAGACCATGAAGGAAACACACTAAAAAATAAACAAAAATGTGGTTACAGACGCATTGGTCTTTGGGTTACTATTAGTTAATCTGTTGTTTTTAAATTCTGTCTTGATGCACTTGTTTTGTATCAGTCTTTGTCTAACAAGCTCAAGGGCCCTGTGTATCTGGTAACGCCCAAGATTCTGAAGAGCCTGTGGAGGTCACTGGGCTACCCTGGCTTCATCCTACTAAAAAATGTGCACCCATAAGAGAAATCTAAGTTTGCATACTTTACAGACCAAGACTTGCGCTTGAAATCTAATGAGCCAGTGAACAAGAGGCATTTACTTCAGAGACTAGATGTGGGCAGGACAAAAAGTCTCAGACAACAGAGTAACTTTCCTTTAAATGAGGTCCTTTTCTTGAATCTGATTTCTTCTGTCTCGTCTATCTGGACTGAGATTTTGTTGAACTCTGGCTTAGTTTCTCTAACCCAGCAGAGTCAGAGGAGACCAGAAGAGGGAGTTTTCTTATGACTGGTGACCCCCCATCCCCTGCCCATGAAAATCACTAGTGCAGAGGAGGATGAGCCCCAATTACCTGACCCTGGAAAGGAGCTGATCAATACTCATCTGGAGTTTCCAGCTCATTATCAAGTTGTACTGTTGACCCATCCTTCTTCCTTCCTTCCCTCTGTTCTTTTATTCACTTGAGAGTCCAAAGAGCCTACGAAACACCAGACTCAGCACGAGGCTCTGGGAACACAGGATGAATAATCACAGCCCCTGCCTTCAGATACTCAAAGCTTGCTCTCCAGTGAAGCTACACTCTGGGCGAAGGAGGTGGAGGGTCTCTGTTCACCTGCCTCTAGGGCTCACCTCTGCTACCTTGGGCATGTTTCATGGTGCACATCCTGAAAATCTGCTGTTCCACCAGGAGGAACATCTAAAGCCTGGTGCTGTGCCCCTCCACTCCAGAGAAGCAACCTGAGTGTTCCACACTGTCCACGCTCCTGTCCTCCTGTTCCCCTTCTCCCCCACAGGATGCTCCATCTCAAACCACTTTCCTGTCTTCCCTGGGTTCCACCCATTCCTAACTGGGTACCATGACCCATGCACCCCCCCATAGCCCACCTCCAGCCTCTTAGACAACATATGCCTCAACTTCTCTCTGCCCTAACTCAGCTTCAAGGCTCACATGGAAAGACATCTCCTCCAATCTCCTTTCAACAGTCACAGTGCCTGAAGCTGAGGAAGTTGTAATACCTAATGTGTGTCCAAGGGAGGGTTCAGAAGTTGAACAGGCAGAGTGTTTCCAAAACCGGCTATCCAGGCAGAGAAGCCCAGGGTGGGAGAGCTGAGAGCAAGTAGTGGAAATAGAGCACAGAGAGGGGGACACTGGAGTTTGGGTTATAAAAAATTTACAGCCTGGGTTTCCACAGTAGGATGGGTAAAAGCCATAGAGGTAGGATCTATCTTATATAATAAGAAACCCCAAGAAACTTAGACTAAGTTTTTTAAAAAAGGTTAAAGAGTTTCTCTAATTGTTTCTTTTTTTTAAGTGTCTGACTCTTTTTTTTTTTAAGTTTATTTATTTATTTTGAGAGAGAGAGAAAGAGAGAGAGAGCCCCAGGGAGGGAGGAGCAGAGAGAAGGGGAGAGAGAGAATCCCAAGCAGGCCCCACTGCTGGCCTAAAATGTAAAGCACTCCCCAGCCTTTCCCTCGCCCTGCAAACCCACCGCCCACTCCATCAGCTCCAGCTAGAAATCTGTGGCCTGGAAGAGATCATAGCACAGGGTGAGGGGGGCACTGAGAGTGATCACACTTTCCACAAGGCCTGCAACCTGTACGCAGGAAACACCATTTGGAGCACAGAACAATCTCTCAGCAGTGCGTGTGAGCTTCAGCCTCTCCAAAGTCTTTCCTTGGGTTCAGAAGTGGTGGGGAGCTTCAGGGATATCACAACTTTCCTCTCCCTCCCCTTCCTTGTCTTTGTTCAAATGCAACATCCTGAAGCTGCAGGGAGGTGACCTTTCTAGCCAAATGCTCCCACTCTTTACCTCACTGACCCCAGCACCTGTTGGTGATAGGCTGTATTGTGGCCAAGGCGGGCCTCCTGCAGGTCCACAGAGGGCTGAGGAAGCTGAGAGACAGGAAGCAGGGGAAAGAAGGTGGCATGGACTCTCAAGGCACCCAGAAGAGCCTACCCCCATCCACCATTTGCCAAAGTAAAGCCATCTCACAGCAGAGCTATCTGAGCAGTGGAGTGGTTGTTCCAAACCTCTTGTTGAGAGAGCTGCCTCAGACCTGTCTATGACTTCAAGATTTTTAATAAGTCTGTGAGCCACAGGACTTGTAGGCTAAAACTGGCTCAGGACAAATGCAAATGGGGAGAATTTGGGGAGGGGATTGCTGACTGTTGTTAGTCTAAGCTCCCTCAGGTAAGGTGACTCTGAGAACCTCCCTGACAGAGGCTGTGGACTACAGGAAACTTCCTTTGCCTTCTCAGCTGTGAAAATAGGACAGAGACCCCCCAGGAGAGGTTGGAATACAGAGTCAGAAGAAAAATCTTTGGGAAGAAGCAGCTGATCTCTCCTCAGCCTGGGCCTCTCTGGCTTCTCTTCCTGGCGCACCCACACCTCCCCTCCGACATTACTCCCCTCTTGTCCCTTCTCCACCCTAAAGGTGATTATACTTTCAATCTACCCCAGACCTCATCTGCCTTTAGAAAGGTATTCTCTACCCCTGCAGCCTTATTTCCTACTTCCTGCCACCTGGAGCCCTCAGTATAGAAGTACAGGGAAACATCTTTCAAGGAACCTCCTAACCATCAAGAGCTCTCCCTCCCCCACTGAAAAGAATGCCAGGCCTAGATGATTTCACAGGGGAACTATAACAAGCCTTTAGAGAGAAGATCATTTCAATGTTACTGAAAATATACAGACATACAACACAAAAGAAAACTTCCAAATTAGTTCTATGAAGTGAATTTCAAACTGATATAAAAATGATTAAGATTGCACACAATAAAAGAAAATCAGATCCTAATCTCTTATGAATATTGAAGGAAAAATTCTAAATAAAAGTTGCCACACAGATGCCAAAAGCATATTAAGCAAAATACACAATGACCAGGGAGTCTATACCATGATTGCAGGGTGATTCAATACCAAAAAAATTTCATTAATATTAAATACTATATCCACATAGAAAAAGCAAATGGTCATTTCCTTTGATGCTGAAAAGAAAATTCAATCCCATGAATTATTTTAAAAAAACATTCAGCAAAATAAAAATCGATAAATTCTTTCTTAACATAATTACACACACACACACACACACACACACACACACAACCAGCCTCAAAGCCAAAATCTTTTTTTTTTTTTGAGCAAATGAATTGATTGACAGTGAAATCCACACAGAAAGCTTCTTCTTCTTTTTTATTTTTAATTTTTCATTTTAGAGAGAGAGAGTGCAAATAGGGGAGAGGGGCAGAGGGAGAGGGAGAGAGAATCCTAAACTGGCTTCATCCTCAGCATGGAGCCCAATGCTGGGCTCAATCCTGTGACCCCAGAATCATGACCTGAGGCGAAATCAAGAGCCAACTCAACAAAGTGAGCCACCTGGGCATCCAAAGCCAACATCTGTTTTGATGGGAAGACACTAGAGGTATTCCCACTAAAGTCAGGAATAAGACAAGGTACTCACTATTGCTGCAACTAGTTAACCACTGATCAAAAGTATTAGCTAATTTGATTAAGTAAAAGATGCAGTTAGAGGCATAAGAATTAGAAATAAAGATATAAAAACTATCTCTAGTTATCAAGGCTTGTATAAGCAGAAAACCCAGAGAATCAATGGGAAAAATACCATAAACAGTAGAATTCTGTTAAATTGGCAGGATATAAAATTAATATAAATAAACAAATAGTTTTCCTATATACAATCATCAACCAGTTGTAAGATATTTGGGAGAGAATCCACATTTACAATAGCAGCAAAAAAAAAAAAGAAAAGAAAAGAAAAGAAAGAATATTTAGGAATAAATTTAACAAGAAATGTGCAAAAGTCATACAAAGAAAACTTTCCAGAATGAATCAGCTATTCAAATAAAATTTTAAATGAAACCATACATATATTAAAAGAAAACATCTGTGAATTCCTTTGAAACCTGGAAGTAGAGACAACCTTTTTAACTGTGACTCAAAATCTGGAATCTATAAATACAACGTGGTGAGGAATTTGACTACATATTTTTTTTTTTTGAGAGAGAGAGAGAGAGAGAGAGAGAGAGAGCGCACAAGCAGGGGAGGGGCATAGAAAGCGAGGCAGAGAGAATCCCAAGCAGGCACCTCACTGTCAGTGCAGAGCCCAATGCAGGGCTCAAACTCACGAACTCATGAGATCATGACCTGACCCAAAATCAAGATTCCAACGCTTCACCCACTGAGCTACCCAGGTACCCATGAGTACATATTTAAAAAAAAAAAAAAAGATTTTTGCACTAAAAAGTCATAGAGGTGAAAAGACAAATGACAAACTAGGAACAAATATTTGGAACATATTTCACAGCCAAATGATTCATCTCTTTAACATAAAGAGTTCCTGGAAATCAAAAAAGAAAAAGACCAACCACCCTGAACATGCCAAAATACACGAACTGATGGTTTATAGCAAGAGAAATACAAATGTTCCTTAAACATATGGAAAATTCTTCAACCCCCGTTGTAAAGAGAGAGACATGCATTAAAACAACACTGGGATACCATGTCTCCCCCACCAGATTGGCTAACGTCAGGACTGTAACAATACACTCTACTAGTGAGGCTGTGGGGAAGCAAGTCTTGCCATAGAATGCTGTTGGGAATATGAAATGACATCATTCCTTTGGAGGAGAATTTGTCAGTATCTATCAAGGACCTGGGAATCCTACTTCTGGAAATCTATTCTAAGGATATAACTTCACAAATATGAAATGACAGGGGCTCCTGGGTGGTTCAGTCAGTTAAGTGTCTGACTTCAGCTCAGGTCATGGTCTCAAGGTTCGTGAGTTTGAGCCCCACTTTGGGCTCTGTGCTGACAGCTCCGAACCTAGAGCTGCTTCAGATTCTGTGTCTCCCTCTCTCTCTGCCCCTCCCCCATATTCGTCTCTGTCTCTCTTTCTCAAAAATAAATAAACATTAAAATAATTTTAGAAAAACAAATGTGAAATGACATATGCAAAACATTACTCGTTGAGGCATTACGTGTACTAGCAAAAAAAAAACATGAAATGACTCAGATGTCTATCAATCTTGTTGAATAAACTGTGACACCCAGTTCCTTACTGAATAAACTCTGGCACCCTCATGTGAGGCACAACTGGGCAACCGTGAAGAGAATGAGAGTAATCTTGATATATTAACACAGAGTGATCTCCAGAAGACTTAAATGAAAAGGTATGGTGCCCAAAAATGTGTATAATATGCAAACCTCATGGGAAGGGGTAAAGGGGAATGAGAATATGAGCACAATTTTGCCTATGTTTGTAATAAGGAACACTGTTAAGAATTAATCAGAACTCAATGTTTTAAATTAGTTAATGTTAGATGGCAGAAGAGGGAGGGGATAGAGGGGGGATTGGGATGGAAGAGAAACTTCTTTGGGTATAGCATTTAATTTCTAGGGTGTCAATGTTTTACATATCTAAAAATACATATTATATAAAACAAAAGTGAAAGAAAGGCCATCCCTAAAATTGAAGGAATAAAGAAACAAATTAATCTAATTGCATCTAAAATGAACAGCATAACTACACAGAGAAAACAGTTAACTGAGTTTAAAACTTAGCACTTTGTGTTTCCTTAGTGGGATATATTCTAGGATAAACAAATATATTCCAGTCATTCAGTTTTCTCATTATTTTGAAAAAACAATATAACAAATAGGTAATTATATTAATGTTGTTAGAAACCAAACTTTTCAGCATAAGAGGAAATAGAAGTATACATTCAAATAATTAAATAAACCCCTGTAATATTAAATTTGAATTTGAACTATAAATACAATTGATTTTAAATCATGATTTATGTATATACATAATATATAAATATATATATTCTTGAATGAATGAATTCTTGAATCAATATATGTAATATATTCTTTTAAATCATATATTTAACCAAATGTTTATATTCTTTTAAATCATCTACAAACCAAGGAGAGAAGCCTCAGAAGAAACCAAACCTGCCCACACCTTGATCTTGGCCTTCCAGCCTCCAGAACTGTGAGAAAATAAAGTTCTGTTGTTTAAGCCACACAGTCTGTGGTATCTGTGAGTGTTATGCCAGCCCTAACAAACTACTATGGTGCGATAATGACACTGGCTACACAGGAAAAGTCTGGGGAGATTTCCACTGAAGCTTTTAAGTGTGAAATGCCATAATGTCTGTGATTTTTAAATCCCTAAAAAAATAATAAAGAAAAGGTGCACAATGTTGACTGCTAAATTTAGGTGATAGGAATATGGGTATTAAGTGTTATCATTCTACTTGTCTAGAAACTCAAAATTCATAGTAAAAAGTCAAAATTAAAGGAAAGGAAACAGCAGGGAGAGGAAGGCAGCAGGCAGGATGCACAGTCAGGATGGGGAAGCCCAAGGTCAAAGAGCCAGTGCTGCGGAGGGAGGGGAGACCCCTTACAAGGAGGCCCCTGCCTATTTCAGGACTGAACTTGGGGCCTCTGTCTTTTAACCCACCTGAACATGGTACAGGGTGATTAGAATTCAAGGGTGCATTGCATTGGTGGAATTGTCAATAGAAAGGCTGTGAGAAGAGAATAATTAAAAATGAATTTGGTTTGACTGTGAGACATTACTAATTTCAGTCGCTTACATTACTAAACATTTAAGTATAAATACCATTTAGCATAATAATAATTATGCATAAAACTGAAAAATACAGTTGGAAATATACAATTAATTTAAAATGTCATAATAACTAGAGTTTTCAGTATTTAGCCAAATTCCTCATATTGGGTAGGCAGTTCCTAGTCTGAGCTAAGGCTGCTTGATTCTCTGTCATAACAAATCTAGCAGCCCTAACATATTTCTTCATGTCAATCAATCAACAAATATTGAGCACTTACTTTGCAAAACTGCTGTGCTAGGCATTATAGTTGATACAAAGAAGAAAAAGGTTATTCAAGGAGTTCACAATCCAAGTAGAAAGTTTTAGGCCCAAACAAAAGCACCATAAAATATAAGGTAGGCTATATGTGCGAACGATTGGCAGAGACAAGCAAAGGTAGATTTATAGGATAGTCATTTGTATTAGGTAAGAAAAGAAAGCCGTAGTTGTGCGGCTGAAGTATGGATATCTAATCTTAGAGCAAGGAGATATAGCTTAATAATATGAAGGCACATGCAGAAGCAGTAACAAGTGTTGGCATGCAGCCAATGCCTGGACAGAGTCGTGATGACAGTGTTAATTCACATACCCAGATTCGTGTGCTCCTAGGCAACACTTCAGAAATATGATGGGACGCTCGGGCATGCTTAGACTGAATGTTTACAAACATACGCTGTGAAAAACAAAACATTATAGATGTGAATGGTGTCATAGCTCAAGGGAAGGTATGACCAAAGTCTCGGTAAAGGTGGGGAACATTGATTCATAAATCCCCACCTGATCTCACAAGGTTGATGTGCATAGCCTGCCCCCTTGGCTGAGCAGGTCAAGTGGTAAGCACAAATGGCTTGATGCTCCTCTAAAAGTATTGGGGACACCATGCCTCCTGTGGGGCTGGAGGGCGAGTGGAAGTGTCAGACTGTGGCACTCATAGTCCTGCCTCAAAACAGACACACATTCTCTTGGACTTATAGAATTGACACTCCCTTTCCAGAGTGCCTGAGAAGACTTCATAAGAAAGGTGAGACATGATCTGAGGAATGAATAACCAACAGCATGTAGAATTCTGCCAAGATAGGAAGAAATAGTCAAAATTAAGGTGTGGCCTTCAGAGCTTGATTTAGCTCTCTCAATTTAGCTCTCTGCCAACAAGAGATTGCACACAGGGCTAAGCCCAGCATGGTTTATATTCCTGCTTGTCGTAGCCAGCACCAGAAGTCGAAGGCTCCTAGGTCAATGCTTGCCACTTGGACTCTTCTTCCTTTAAGGTTTTAATCTGACCCAATTTCCCACCCTTCCTGCCTACTCCACTCCAAACTCTCCTATTCTGCCCTCTAGGTCCTATAGATTGCCATCAGCAATATCCCTTTTATCTTCAAAAGAGAAAACTCATCTTTAAATCACTTGTTTTCAAAGTGTCACCCTAGACCAGCAGCATCACATGGCTTAAAACTTGGAAGAAATGCAAATTCTCAGGCCCCATCACCACCCAGCTGAATCCTAATCTCTTGGGGGTGGGGCCAGCAGTCACTGTAACCAACCCTCCAGGTTGTGAAATCCTCCTCCCAGATCCAGGAGCAGCCTGCCTCACTGCCTTGATCACTGCAGTGGCCCACCTTCCTTCTTGCATGTCAATGAACATATCCTACCCTAAAATAGCAATGAGGCCACCTTTTCTACTTTTTATCTTCACCTCTAACATCTCATGTCCCTACTACCACGCCGACATACACACACTACTCCTACATCATCCTGTCTGAATTTCTTAGAACCAATTCTCTTTTCTTTTATCCTAAAACAATGCTCTCCACATTTTTCCTTTTAATTTTATATACCATCAGTTAAAAAAATATTAAGCAATGACTTCCCTAATGTTTATGTATATGAAGTATATAAACATAGGGCTGTAGTAACATATTTTATACATTATAAAACAGAACATGAGAATAGAAAAAGTTAGATATTATGTAAAAATATTTAAATAACAAATGTGATATCTTCTTTAAGTACCCCAATGACTCATCTTTGCAACTTATGTTGCAGACATCATTTTTGAAGGAATTGAGACATTGCAAAGGCTGTGATTCTACAAGTTTCTAGACCCAGACACAAGTGAGCCCACTGACTGGAATACAAGTTAGATTTTTGCAGTTGTGTGGTAGTACATGATGAACAACAGTTCTCCCAGAAAAAAAAGTCCCAAGTTTGTAGGCTTTGTCAATGTCAGTGGTGTAAATACATCCACCATGGTGATTTCAAATTCCCAACATGATGTCACTGAACATGAACTTTGAAAAGTACACAATCATGTCCGCAAGCCAGTACAAACCAGATCCCACACTGGATTTTTGTGCCCAAAACTTTTTGATTAAGGTCTATTTTTCAATTAATTCCCTTTCTTCTAGGGAACTGGTTTCCTAATTAAGCATTTTCTAATTAACATGGTCCCTTTTAATTTCTCAAACCCCAGCTATGGCAGGGGTAGATATTTAGTCCTTCTGGCTTTGGTGGGGGCCTCTGGTCTGACACAGGAGCAGATGGCCACCTGGGATTTGTCCACTAGGAGGTAAGAGTAGTAGGTGAGAGACGTGGTAACAGTCAGGCCTTGGAAATCCTTGCCATGTGGCCTGATGTCAAAGACATGGGCTTAAGCAAATTTACCCAGCCTATAGAGAGAGGGAAGCTGGGGTTTAGATCTTTCCCAAACCCATGCTCTTTAGCTGCAACCATTTCTGCCTGTCTGCTCCCCTCCTTGCATGTAAAACCCCAAACCTGACAGCAGTGAGTAGGTAGAAGCTCTTGAACTTTTAGAACCAAATGGAAGTAAATATATATATATATTAATGTGAGAACTTACTAATGTGAATAAAGCATTTACTTCATTTACTGAAGTACAGGCACACTTCCAACTGTACAGGCACACTTCCAACTGCATGATAAGTAAGGTAGGTACTGTTAGTATTCCCATTCTGCAGACGAGGAAACAGGTTTGGAGAAGTTAGCCAATTTTCCCCAGGTCACAAAGCTAATAAGAAGTACAATTCGGATTTGAACCCAACCAGCCTGACCCCAGAGCCCATGCGTACAGTGACTCATCTTCTACTGTCTACCTCTGCTAGCTGATGTCTTTGGGGTGGCTGGTACTGAAGAGGGCACAGCATGGGGTAGAAAACCCAGAGACGTGTGCCCCTGTCCTCAAGATGCTTTCCAAAAGCTGACAGGATCCTTAGGAAAGGAAGACTAATGTAAGTGAAGTAATTAGAAAATCTTAGCAGACAGCCTGTAATTAGCTGTAATGTAATATCCCCCACGGCTAAGAAAAGTACTTCCTGGTGGGGGCCATGAGACCTAACCCCTGCCTCCAGAGCTATAATCACTCTTTTAAAAAATCAGAATCTAGGTCAGACGGGGCCCTCGGCCTGCAATCTGGTACTGTAATTCTCTCTCCCAAGGAATCCCACCTGACCAAATGACATAGCCATAGAATGACTATATGAAGCTGCATTCTGCATACAGTTTCTTTCCATTTTTCTCAGACTAATGAGAAAATATTTTCAAACCTCTGTTTATAAGTTTCTGGTTCTCCAGTGTCATAAAAGCTGTAAGTCTGAGCTCTGGCCTTTCACAGCATCCTCTCTCTCTTTCTCTCTCTCTCTCTCTGGTAGCTTCAATTCTTCAAGGTTACTCACTGTGATCCATCCTAAACTGACAATGCAGTTAGAAACTAGATATCCCTAAGAGGAAGAGGAACTTGGGAAGTCCAAACTTGTTCCTATTCCCACTGCTGTGGAACATACTACCTAAAACCTCAGTGACTTAAAACAGTAGCCATTTAAGTATCTTTCACAATTTCTGTAAGGTGAGACATTCGTATTTTAGTTGTATGAATATTTTAGTTTGCTCAGGCTGCTATAAAAAAGTACCACAGAGTGGGTGGTTTAAACAACAGAAATTAATACCTTCACGATTCTGAAGTCTAAGACCAAGGTGTTGCCAGGCAGGGTTGATTTTCTGAGGCCTATTAAAGTAATGAGAGTATATCCAAGATGGAGTCACTCATGCTAAGCCACATGTCAGCAAACCAAAACTTAACTAAGTTTCTATGTTAGGCTTTCCCAGAAAAAAGAAGGCCTGGATCAACCAATCCCCACGAGTTACCTGACCTGCCTCAAAGACCTTCTTTGCTCCACATAAGAAAATTAACTATGCTTCAACCAGTCAGCAAATGCCCAGTATAACATCCTTGTTCTTGCTCACTCTGGTTTTTAAAAATCCTCTCGCTTTGGAGCTCCTTTCTAACTTCTAGAATGGATGCTGCCTAATTCATGAATCACTAAATAAACACCTACTACATCAGTAAATTGGCTGTGGAAAATATTCTCTCTGCCTTGTAGATGGCCATCTTCTCAATATGCCTTCACGTAGTCTTCCCTCTATGTGTGTCTGTATCCTAATCTCTTCTTAGAAGGACCCCAGTCATATTGGATTCTGGCCCACTCATGCAACATCATTTTAACTTAATCTCCACTCTAAAGACCCTATCTCCAAATACAGTCACACTCTTAGGAACATTCTGAAGTACTGGTGGTCAGGATTTCAATATATGAATTTGGTGGGGGATACAATTTGGGCCATAACAGTAAGTTTTTTGCTTCTAGTGCATTCATTGATGTCATTCATTAGAACTCAGTTTGCAGATGGGATGGTCTGGAGGATCCAAAATGGCTTCAATAGCATGTCTGGTGCCTTGGTGGGGATGGCTGGAAGGCTGAGTTCAGCTGTGCCTGTTGACCACAGAGCCTTTATATGGCATCTTCATCCTGGCCATCTTGGGGTGGTCAGATATTTTATATGGATGCTACGCATACCTCAAGAGAACTTATGACCTAGACTTAAAAGTCACAGAGTTCCACCTCTGACATTCTCTGTTGGTCAAAATAATCACAAACCTGCTCAGATTTGAGAGGAGGGGACATGGACCCCACCTCTCAATGGAAAGTAGTCTCAAAGAATGTTGGGCCATTTTTTAAATTACTATAAGCTATTTACAGTTCAGCCTTATCATCTACAAAGTTTCCTACCACTCGGTCATCTTGACTCAAATGAAAAGAGCTCTATAAACACTAGTTATTCTTAGTCCCATGAGTTCCCCTCTGCTTCTTGAGGGCTGATGAAGGTGGCTCTGGTTTATAAGAACCAAATTGTCCCTTTCAGGCCCCATCTGCCATCTGACCTCATTAATTCTTCAGAATCTTTCCTAATGATCCAAACACTCCAACTTTGGCATAGTGGATCCTTGTTCACTAACTTGGCTGCTATGCCAGGTCATAGGAAGTCCTGACTTCCTATAGTCTCCATGCCCACTCTATCTCTTCATCATGCCGGGAAGATATTTTGTGATGCCCTCTGTTCCCCTTTTTGAACTATTTTACCAGGCTCATAACTCTCACCCCTGTGTCTCAGAGCTATCAATTTTCTATCTTGTATGCCTCTTGCCCTGCTCCCATCTCAACCCCTTCTTTGTATTGTAAAAATTGGAATGTGGGTATGTCTGACCCAGATGGGCAGACCTCCCAGGAAAGACTGGAAAATTTGCTAAAAAACCAGAAATCCCAAGAAACAAGACTCTGCATGAAAAGACAGCATGAGTCACTGGTAGTCTGATTTAGGAACAAAGCCTCAGTTCTCAGAATCTCTGCTCCTGTCAGTTCCTGAATGGAATGTGTTACTTGGATCCATCCTAGCTCCCAACCCTTAGTCATAATCTAGATCCTGGGTCCTGGATCCTGGTGAGAGAGAAGACTTTAAATAAAAACAAGGATCTATTCTCCTCCCTACTGTAAGACCCCCTTCACACCTGAACAACTGATGATATGGGGAGAATTCTCTACCTGGGTGACCCACAGGTACTGAAAACTCACCATGTTCAAAACTGAACTCAACATTTCCACTTCCAACACACTCATTTCTATACTCTCTATCTCAGTTGATGGCATCCATCTACACAGTCATCCAAGTTAGAATCCTAAAAGTCATTCTTGACACCTAATTTTTCTTTACCACCACCCTAACATCGAATTACCAAGTCCTTAAATTTTTGGAATCTTCCCTCACCTCCACATCTCCAATGTCCTTGCCAAAATGGAAGCTTTCATCATCTCTCACATGGAATACTTCAGTTGCCTCCTGTTAGCCCTTGACACGATGCACCTAAAACTTAAATAAATATGAACCCGTTGTTATCTCCTTAAATCATGTCTGTAGTGCCTCTAAATTTATCTTAAAAATAGAGTCCACAGAATTTCAGCAACAGTACTTCATCTACCACTCAAGCTCTCTGACATGTGTTGGCCCTGCTTGCATCTTCATGAAGACCTGTCTATGTGTCTTCATTCACTCTTGTACTTTATACATCTGCCACCACAAATTGATTGTTCTTTTTCCAGTATACTGGCTATTCATTAGCTGGAGTAAGCCAGGTAGTACCAAAAAGATTTTCTGTTCTACTAGGCTGCTCTTTTGACTAGAGAGAGAATTTTTTTCTTGGATTTTATCTGTTTGTTTGTTGTTTTTGTTTTGTTTTGTTACCTGTTGTAGGTTTCAGGTTGAAGACTTCAGCATCCTGAAGTCTGGGATATAGAGGCAAAATCAAACAAACAAACCCAGGAAGCTCACCATTGTATCATTTCTCAAGTCTTGAGTTTCAAGGCAATACATCTGTTCCATTTACCTTTCAGAGTCTCTGTGTTTGTTATATCAGGAACTTTTTAGTTGTAAGAGGGAAGACTAGTGAGAAATGGAGCTGTTCTATCTTGGCCAGAACCACAGTCCATCTATTAAGCTTTAATGAATAAATCAAAGAGGCTCTTTGAGAAATATTTAGGGACCAAACCAGTTGGGTATTTTGAAGGATGTATACTCTTCTATTATGGAGAATGTTGTAGAGGGGTTCTGGAATGTACTCTGAATATGGGAGTGATGAGGAGCTACCCCCTATCATTGCTGAGGGGAGAGTTTCAAACTGTGGGCATAATAAAAAAAAAAAAAACCTACAAAACTGGGCATTTTTTTAATGAAGAGTCTGGAGAGAGAGTGGGCTGGAATAAATCAGGCTATCTTGTATCAGGCTAATTCCAGAGAGCAGTACCACAGCAACCAGTCCTACTTCTACCAAAGGTCAAAACATTTCTAGAACATTCCCAGATAAGCTCCATTCACTCCCATTGTGGAAGGGAAGCCAAAAAATCTTCAGGAGAGTTGAAGGTCTCAAACAGTAACAGCCACACCTATTCAGTCACTGATAGAAGGGACTGAATTCAAGTTGGCAGCTCTGGGCAACTCTATGGATCAGCCTTTGGAAGGATAAGAAAGCAAGAAGCAGCCACGGATAATGGCTAAGGCAGCCAAGACTGGGAAAGCATGGTTTGGGAGGTCCCCTAGTTAGGCTTTAGTAAAGACTGTATTCAGGATCCTTCCTTCCTCATCTGAGTCCAATCTTATGGCTGGGGGTGGCAGGCTGGGAAGGACATGCATGGGAGGAGTTAGTTAATGAGTTCTTAGAGGTGGCATGGTCATCCATCAGACACTTAGAGATGGCCAAGACTGGATCAGACTTTTTGGCAAAGGACTTTGAGAGCTTTGAGGTGGGAATCTTGAGTTATATTGAATTAAAACAGAACACAGTGGTCCATGTGATATTTGCCCTTTAAATTACAAATTGGAGTTATACATGCAATTATGATTTTACAAATTCATGAATCTGCTTCTGACGGCATTTTCTCTCTTCTTTTTTAATGATTATTCATTTTTGAGAGAGAGAGAGACAAAGCACAAGTTGGGGAGGCACAAGAGAGGGAGGGAGACACAAAATCTGAAGCAGTCTCCAGGCTCTGAGCTGTCAGCACAGAGCCCACGCGGGGCTCAACCATACGAACTGCAAGATCACAACCTGAGCTCAAGTCGGACGCTTAACCGACTGAGCCACCCAGGTGCCCCTGATCACATTTTCTCTTTAATATACCCTCCCTATTCTGAGATTTATGTAGTTTTTTTCACACTTGGATCCATATGCCCCATATCCCATAGTCTCACTAAAGACTGAGATAGTCTAAAAGTGGTGAGAGGAAAACTCATAGGTCCAGATTATCAGAGCTCATCCTTCATTTTCCAAATGAAGAAACTGAATGGTGAAGTGAATTTCCTAAGGTTATCCAACAAGTCAATTCTATCTCAAACCTTGGCCTTCACATTTTGAGTTGTCAAACTCTCCTAGACCAAAAAACAGCAAGGTTTTCTCTCGGTTTCCTAGTCCTGAATGTTTCTAGTGGGATATTACAGAGGGAGATTTTGATATCTCATAACAACCTGTGAAGGATCTAACGTCGGCCTGGTAATGGGAAACATGCCAAAGAAGAAATAAATAAGTATTTATTTATTTATATATATGCATATGAATAATTGAGGAGTTGGGCAACCTGTCAGCAAATGGTAGACAAGTAGAACAGACAAGAAGCACATGGGAAACCTCTAGTCAGAAAGGATATTTTCTGAAGAAAACAGAAATTCATCCTTCCCTACAGCAACCACCATGGGAAGGGACTTCAGAGTCCACTGGGCATGTGAGAGGCAGGTGTTCAGCTCATGGCAGTAGCTCCGGGTCCCACAGGCAACTCCCCACAGAAGGAAAGGAGGAGGAGCTGGTCCTCAAGGTGGCAGGAGTAACAACCTGCTGCCTTGGAAGTGGACTACTCCCACACAAGGGGAAGCTGGCTCCCCAAACAGATAATCAATGGCTACACTTCCCTGAGTTTTGTTGTGGTATTTTTGTTTGTTGTTTGTTAGACTTAATCTTGTTTGAAGCAGGAAGCACTGGTAAGACTTCATTCTCTTCTTTGGGCCATGGTAATATAGTCAGTAATACTGTAATAGCTTTGTATGGTGACAGATGGTTAACTAGACTTTTGTGGGGATCATTTCGTAATGTACAAAAGTATCAAATCACCATGATGTACAACCGATCGATGTACACCATGATGTACAACTGATAGGAGACTGTGTGATGATTATACTTCACAATAAAAAAGGGGTATAAAACACCTTTTTTCTGAGTTATATAAGGAATCAAATTAGACAAAACATGTATTCACTCAAGGACCACATGCGAGGGACAGTGTTTCCTACTCTGGGAGATATAAAGATGAATTCAACAGGAATTCTGGTCTGGCGAGCTTGTGGTCTGTGGGGAGAGTCAGGCTGAGCACAATATTAGCCTTATCACCAGGCAGAAGGTGAAAGTGGTATGAGATAAAGGATAAAGGACTAGAGAGATACAAAGGAGAATGTATTCCTAATACGGAGAATCAAGGAGAATTCACGTTTTTAGAGGAAGGGCATTTTAGGTGGGACTTGAACATTTAGAGAAGGAATAAAAACTTGCCATGCAGGGGCAAGAAACAGGCAAAGAGGTGAAGGAAGAAATCACAGGTGAGTCTGGAAAGGATGAGTTCCTCAAGAGGCCTTTCTACAGGAGGAAGGAAATTGAGTTAACAAAGTTTCTAGAATCTGGCTGGCCACCAGAAGTGCCTGGGGAGATTTAGTTCTTTGTTTCCTTTTGCTTTAAATAGAGAATCTCCCACGGGGCTTCCCTCCTCTGGGAGCCTGGGCTGGGGGAGGGGAGCAATCAAAAGACCACCAGCCCTTAAAGCTGTTTTAACACACCTCTAAAAACATTTCAAGACCTTTCCTTTCCATTGGATTTTGCTTCTGGAGGCAAAGTATGTGCCAGCATTGAAATATATCACTCTTGTCAGTTTCTTTAAAAGTCACTGTTTTGATTTTCATTTTCCTGCCTGCAGGTCAGGAGATCTTGTTGCTAAGAGCCCCGGCCCATCAGCTTTTGGAGTTTCTCTTCCCCATCTCCTTACTGAGGAATTTAAAGAGTGGCTGGGCAGGCTTGCTGTGATGCGAGGGGTAGGACTGCACTGCATTCTAGAAATCTGTGGGTTTGCCTGGAGTGGGTTTCCCACCAGCTAGTCTGGTGTAGGGCCAGCAGCATCCAGAGAGAAGTTCTGAGCAGGGCTGGGAGCCTTCTAGTTCTCTTCCATTTCCCAGGCTTATTCCTGGCCCGTCTGCTCCCCTCCTTTCTACCAGCACAGAGTGAAAAGGGGACAGGAGGTTTGGCTCCACAGCAAGGTCCTACATGTTTTCATGCTATAAGTTCCTCTTCCTCCTTCTCCTCCTCTATGTTTTATGCAGAGAGCCATGGTAAATGGATCTGACCAAGTGAAGGACAATCGCCCTGGCCTGAACATTTGCATAGGATAAATTTGGAGACTCTAAGCTTAGCAGCACTGATGAACCCATGAAGTACCTTGTGCTGAGTGGGAAAGAAGTCAAAGGGTGTTCTACATGCTCAAGGACTTCCCAGGTGGAAATAACTCGCTCCCGGTCTTCTTTGAGACAGAACTGGGATCCTTTGCTATTACAGATGGACTCAGGAGTCAGATTCTAAGATGAAATGACAGGAATACAGTAAAACCTTGGATTGCAAGTAACTTGTTCTGTGAGTGTTCCACATGATGAGCAAACCATTTCTAATAAATTTTAACTTGATAAACAAGTGATGTCTTGCAATATGAGTAGTACGTGACACTGAATGTCCCATGATCACAACTGAGCCAATGGTTCTCCTCTCTCTTTCTCTGTGAGATTGTGGGTGATCGTCTCCCATGCTCAGTCTCAGGCTGCAGTGTTTGGCAAAAAACAGTGATTTTTCAAAACATTGGAAGGTGCCCACAACTTGCCCTAGTGTACTTTTGATCACTTCAAAGCGCCTATGGACAGTCCTTAGCTTTTCCATACAAGAGTAAGCTTAGGAATGCTTTGCTTCAATCTAGGTCAGGCTGCCTGCAGGTAGAGACCCTTTCCTCTGCTGCCTTATTGCCAGTTACATTAAATACAGTATATGACAAGTTTATTAATACTGTACTATAGTCAACATCCGTGTGACTATATACAATGGCCCCCATGCAGAAAAAGGTTGAAAAGAAAGGTAGTAAGAAGGAGATGATTACAGTGGAAGTTAAGAAGGAAATCATGGAGAAGTACAAACGAGGTATGCGAAGTGGCCAAAATTGCCAGATTTTATAAGAAGTCTGCATCTTGTCTACAGAAGAGGAGGAGAAAAAGGCAGAGGAATCCCTTATTTCAAATGAGATTAGGGAGATGTGGAAAATGTGGGAAATAGTGCAAATTTTTATAGAAATCACCACCTGAATAAGGCTATAGCAGTGTGAGTGATAAGTCTGTTTAACTACAACACAATGTCACATTTCTGTGAAATCCTCAAAAGGAGACAAAAGTAAGTGTCATTGGAGAAGTTCCTTGTTGTAGTTGCAGGAAAGAAAAAGATTCCATTGAGCCAATAGATAGCAGTAATTCCATTAGTGATAGTGAAAGTTATCCTGCACAATAACTGTCTTCTCTCGTCTCCCTCAGACCAGCCAGGAAGGTTTTCAAAGGTAAGTTAATTTATTTATTTTTATTTATTATTTTGTATTATATTACAGAATTGTAATCATTTTTATATGAATATTTTTGCGTTGTGGAACAAATCATCTGAGATTCCATTATTTCTTATAGGGAAATTTGCTTTGATATATAAGTGCTTTGGATCACAAGCATGTTTCTGGAATGAATTATGCTCGCAAACCAAGGTTTTACTGTATTGTATTTCTGCTAACTGGCAATAGAACAGATCTGGAAAATAAAACACATATTTTCCAGAATAGGTAAAACACAGCATTCACCAGTGGAACTTAACCATATGGAAACACCTCCTAGAAGAGGTGGAGACCACAGAAAAGTAGAGATCATGGAGCTGTTGTGGTTCCAACAAGCTACATTTTCTGTGTGGTCCTGTGGACCGCAGTTCACAGGACCTCAGTTCCTAGTCTGCATTGCAGACAAACTTGTACCTCAGTAGAGGGTGTCTGCAGGAATGTGTCCTTTCTAACAATAGATTTAGATTCTTCCAAAGAGTGGCCAAGTAGATGATCTTCACCTTACTCAGGGCTTCTGAAAGGAGATCCCCACAGAGCTTGTGGAAATGCAGCCTGGATTACACTGTGGATGTCCTCTACAAGGTGTTATTTAAAATGAAACAACCTAGCCTTTAGCAAAACTAAAATGGTAAAAGTTAAAATGGTAACTAACTCTACATTTAAAATTTTGAGTAACTACCACACTGTTTTCCAAAACAGTCGCAGCATTTGATATTCCCCCCAGCAGCATATGAGGGTTCCAATTCCTCCACATCCTCACCAATACTTGTTATTGTCTTTTCAATTTTAGTCATCCCCTAAGTGTGAAATGGTAACTCACTGTGGTTTTGATTTTCATTTTCCTAATGGCTAATGGCACTGAACATTTTTTCATGTGCTATTGGCTACTTACATATCCTTTATGAAGAAATAGCTTTTCAAATTCTTTGCTCATTTTAATTGGGTTCTTTGTCTTTTGATTAAGTCATAAGAGTTATTTGTACAAGGAATACAAATCCCTTATCAAGTATATAATTTGTAAATATTTGTGCCTATTCTGTGGTGTCTTTTGTTTTTGTCTTTCTTTTCTTTTGTTTGTGTGTTTGTGTGTTTGTTTGTTTGTTTGTTTGTTTTTGGGGGGGGGAAGGCAGAGGGAAAGAGAGAATCCCAAGCAGGCTCCACACCCAGCACAGAGCCTGATGGGGTTCCCTGTGTTGATCACAGGGCTCAATCTAAACAACTGTGAGATCATGACCTGAGTTGAAATCAAGAGTCAGACACTTAACCACCTGAGCCATCTAGGCACCTGGTCAATGGTGTCCTTTGAAGCCCAAATTTTTAATTTGTATGAAACCAAGTTTGTCTATTTTTTCCTTCTGTTGCTCATGCTTTTGGTATCATGTGTAAGAAACCACTGCCTAAACTGAGATTACAGAAATTTATGCCTGTTTTCTTCGAAGAGTTTTATTGTTTTAGCTCTCACATTTGAGTCTATGATCCATTTTGAGTAAGTTTTTGTGTATGTGAGGCAAGAATTCAAGTTCTTTCGTTTGCATGAGGATCCAGTTGTCCCAGCACCATCTGTTGAAAACATTATTCTTGCACATCATAATCATTCTTTCTAATGAAAGCAGCTCTTTTTTCTAAAAGTTTTTTATAAGGATAAACTATATTAGTCTAGGGACCATCCTAATGACCTTATTCTTAACTTTATCATTCACAAAGATCCTCTTTCCAAATAAAATCACATTTGTGTGTACTTACTGGGGGTTAGGACTTCAACATCTTTTGCAGGAGATGCAATCAACCAGTAAGTATGTATATTTTATATAAACATTACCCAGTTATGTCCTAAAGGGATGTACTAACGAAGACACAGGGTAATACTGTGTGAATGGGGGCAGAGTCTCCACTAAAGGAAGTAGATACTATATCAATCATTCTCCTGATTGGTGGGTGTAGTAAAAGACAGGTCTAAGATGGAGTTGGGAAGGAAACTTCCTCTCCCTGCACCTTGTCTTGGGGCCTAGACTCTGAGGAATTAAGGCATGTTTAAGGTGTTTCTTGGTGTTAGAGAAAACCTGGGTTCTTCCTTAAGGGGAAATAATGTTCTCTGAATAGAAATGCAGTCTTATGGAGGCCCCAGGAGGACAGACTAGGAATTGAGGGCTTTAAGAACGATAGCTAGTAGCCAATTGTAAGTTATTCTTTGTGTGGAAGCCCCTCAAAATCCCCAGCCTTTAGCAAAGTCTTATTAAACTCATAATCTGGTCTAATACCAGAGAAAAAGTCTATACTCATGCTTGGACTACAATGCTAAAGGGAGGCAGAGGAATAGTGGTGGACCATGGGTATGGTCAGGAACCAAAAGTTGTGACAGTGTGCACTCACAATGGTTGTCAACTGCAGCAGCCCTGGCTGACACAGAAGCCTCATGAGAAGCCATTGAGAATGGCTAATAACAGACTCTGAGTATAGCATTGCTTCTGATGTGACCTAATTTGTACCAACTCCTGGCTAAGATATTCAGGCTACTTAAAAGCATTGCTACTGATGGCTCAAATGACTGAAAGTATTAATCATTTCAGAAACTGCTCTATATGATTGAAACTATTTTAAATTCACTAAAGAAAAAAATGGACTTTTCAAGAAGCAAAGCTAACTCATTTTGTAATTGCCCACACTATCCTGGTTATGACATCAGTATTTAGGGGCCAGCCTTTCTTGAACTCTTAAAAGTGAATACAGCTGAGACCAAGGACCACACTTGGAGAACCACTGCTGGAGAAAATTTTGTCTCAAATGTGTAGCATCCTGAGGCTGATGGGGGCACCTGTCCTGGCCAAGACAGTCCAGCACCTATTCAGATTATCTCATGCATAGCTGCCAGCCATAGTCATGGCCATCCACTATTGCTTCTTATTCTGGAGAGAGTCCTGATATTGAGAAAACACAGCTACCTCTCTGCCTTGTATCCTCACTGCACTGACTTCCAATAAGTCCCATGGGTGAGAAAACTCTGTTGGATCTTCCCAGGTGATATGTTTGTCTAGTCTTTCATTTCTCTGACCCTAATATTTACAAATGTTATCAAAGTGATCAAGCAGGTAATGTCAACAAAAATCTATACTAAACATAATCTCAATTATGAAATACTAGATTTTTTTTTAACATCAGGGAAATAAAAAGAGCACCTGCTATCGCCTCTTCTCTTCAACATTGTAGATGGAGGTTTTGGCCAGCACAGAAGACAGAAGAATAAAACAAAGTTTAAGTATTGGCTGAAAGTCACCCTGTCAAGCCATTTCACTGGGAGTCCTGTACTGGCAGCATCTTTAGCTCTCTCCTCTTGAGCTGGTCATACTATCAGAGATGACCATTCCAAACAACTTCAAGAAGAGCAATGACAGGTGGAGGTCCCAACATTCAGAGTGTCAGTGACCACCGGTGTTCTTGCCAGTGCCTACCAGAACCTTCAAATTAGCCTCTCCTTCTCTAGTCCCAAGATCTGTTCTTCATGGTCATAACTAGTTCCAGCTTGGACAGGGGAGGGCAGTGGCTCAGGGTCATGCTCAAACTCTCTCCCCACACTCCCCATGATGGCCTCTGCTCCTCACCAGCTCCAGAGGGACTTGGCACTGCTGGGCCCTAACTTTCCCAGGTTCTGCAATGTCAATTGTGATGCTTCCAGTTCCCTGCTACAGCCTAGGCTAGAGCACTGTCAGACGGCTGAGGAAATGTTCCATTCTGTGGAGAAGGCATTCATCTACCCTCTTTCCAGGACTCCCTCCAGATGTTTACTGTCCTGAACATTCTTGTACATGTCTCCTGAGGCACACATGGAAAAGCTTCTCCTTGGAAAGACTGGTAGGAAGCAAGGCCACACTTTTTCAAAGCAGTTTTGCTAAAGACAGAACCATACACACCATAAAAGACACCTTGAATTTCCTTGCCTTCCTCAACACTCAGTATCTGGACTGGACTGACTTTCATACTCAGCCCCGGTGTACAGTTTTATGTGGGTCAGTACGGAGAATAAAGCGGCAAGTAGGACACGCCCCACACCCCGCATGACCAAATTCCTTGCAGCATGGTCACATGCATATTTGAGTACATGTTTAGAAGTTCTCCCTGACACAACTGGAGTGTACTTCCTACCACACACGTATGAACTTTGTTGCAGGGTAACTGAAGGTTCAATTCCCAAAAATAAAAAACTTAAACTAAAGGCCTCTGGGACTTGTAGTCCTGCCGCAGCAGCTGGGCACTGTGTGCTCTGGTATCTGTAGTCTCAGGCAAGCTCTGTACAGGCGGAAGCAGTGTTGCGTGCGCCTTTTGTGCACAGTGTTCCAGGAGGCAGTGTTTGGACCCGTCCATGACCTTCACTTGGAAGGAGTGAGGGCAACTGGACCAGGCCCAGAGGACCCCATTCTGGGGAGTGCGTGTGGAGACCTGCAGACCCCCGGTCTCACTGGAGCATGCAGTTCCCAAATCAGAGTTGACCTAACAGCTGAGGCACTGGTAAGAGACAGAGAGGTCTTTGCTGAAGCACCTGTCCAGGTGACAGGTTAAACCCAAGAGTAGCCAGCTTTGTCTCAGAAGGACTTGCTTCAAGACTCACTCAGGACACCAGAAGGTCCTGCAGGTTGAGGCAAGCCAGAGATCAGGAATGGTTGTTGGAAATGCAGGAAGGGCACTTGAGACCAGTTACAGTCTCCCACAAGGAGGCCCTCCTGGAGAAGATGAGCCTTGAATACAAGTGGCTGGGGACAGATGAAGAGTCTGCACTCAAGGGTTTTACAGAAGCAAGACACTGCAGGAGATGCTTTCCATGACTGTGACTCACAGGGACCAAGTAAAGGCACTTTGGTTCATGCAGAGTAGATCCTAAACAAATGCAAAGAATGCAGGAAAGCGTTTAACAAGAATTGCCTCCTTGTCTGACATCAGTGCATTCACACTGGAGTGAAACCTTAAGAATGCCACAAGTGTGGGAAAGCCTTTCATGAAAAGGTAGACTTTGACAAATGAGGATTCACACTGGAGAGATGTCCAATAAGTACATCGAGTGTGGAAAGGTTGTTAGCCCCATGCTGACAACATCCATGTACACACCTCATGTATCACCAGCAGATCCACCCTGGCAAGAAGCCCTATAAGTGCAGTGAACATAGAAAGACCTGCAACTATCACTGTTTTTGTCCTGCGTAGCATGACCCAGCCTCTGGGTGCAACGAATGTGGGAATGCCTTTCACCACAACTCTGCTTTCACTCAATACAAGAGGATTCACACCAGACAGAAGCCCTACACGTGCAGCAAATGTGGAAAGACCTTCATCTACCACTCTGTTTTTATTGGACATGGCATGACCTACAATGCACAAAAGCCTTATGAGTGTAAAGACTGTGGGAAAGGTTTTTACTACAGTGTCTCCCTCACTCAACACATCAGGAATCACACTGGAGAGAAGCCCTATGAGTGCAGTGAATGTGGAAAAGCCTTTGCCTACCCTCCTCCTTTTAGTCCACACGCAAAAGGAGGCACATGAGGATCCGCTCTAGAGAAAGAAAACGCTGAGTACAAATAGTGTGGGAAGGCCCTTTGTAACAGCTTTTCCTTCCCTTGACACCCAAGGAGTGATGCTGGGGCGACTCTCTGAATGCAGTGAATACAGGAAAGTCTGAAGCTGCTGCTCACTGCTCACTTAGCATTGAAGGAGTCATGTTGGAGAGAAACTCCTTGAGCATTAAGATATGTGGGAGGGCCTTTGCACGTGCCTACCTCAGTAAACATCCAAGAACTTATACAGGGAAAAGGACTTTTGAATCTAACTAGTATGGAAAATCACTTGGTCACAGAAAACCTCTTACTTGACCTCTGAATATTCATGCGGGAGAAAGACCTCTTGGTTGTAGGGCACTTAGAAGAAAGGTCAGTCACACTTCTCTCCATAGGTGTCACTGAGCCCATTTCAAGATTACTTCAAAAAACAAGGAGAAAGGGGTCGCCTGGGTGGCTGAGTCGGTTAAGGGTCTGACTCTTGGTTTTGGCTCAGCTCATCATCTCACATTTTGTGAGTTCAAGCCCTGTGTTGGGCTCCATGCTGACAGTGTGGAGACTGCTTGGGATTCTCTCTCTCTCCCTCTCCCTCTACTGCTTCTGCATTCCCTCTCTCTCCTTCTCTTTCTCTCTCCCCCTCCCCTGCTCATGCTCTCACTCTCTCTCAAAATAATAAACAAACAAACAAACAAACAAACAAAAAAGAGCAAGGAGAAGGGAGGAAGCAGGAGAGAAAACAAAAACAAATGAGTGCACGGCTTCTCTCATACTTCTCTGAAAGCCATGCCCAAGGAAATGTGCATACATTTCTTTCCTTGGGGATATCTGAAAGCTAACAGGGCCTGGCCCTTTATTTGTCCTTTATATACATATTCACTTACAGCTAGTGACAGGAGAGTTGGACAGTTGAGAGTCGCTCTATAAGGATTTGTTGAATGCACTCTTTATTCCAAAACGCTGCCTCTAGTCTTGATGAGCATAAGTCTTTGTGAGAAATATGAAGGCTTAAGTCATGAAATACTTGAAATTTGTAAAAAGTTAGAATATTTAAAATAGTGCCACATAAGATTATTTTATAATTAAGGAGATAAGGATCTACGTATTCAACTGCCTGTGAAACTTTCTGCGTCATCTAAATAGATGATTTTGGGGTGACTAGGTGGCTCCGTTGGTTAAGTGCCAGACTCTTGATCTCAGCTCAGGTCTTGATCTTTGGGTCATGAGTTTAAGCCCCGCATTGGCCCCCACACTGGGCATGAAGCTTACTTAAAAAAAAAAAAAAAAAAAAAAAAAAAAGAGGGGCACCTGGGCGACTCAGTCAGTTAAGCATCTGACTTCAGCTCTGGTCATGATCTCATAGTTCATGGGTTTGAGCCCCATGTCAGGCTCTGTGCTGACAGCTCAGAGCCTGGAGCCTGCTTCAGATTCTGTGTCTCCCTTTCTCTCTGCCCCTCCCTCACTTGCACTCTGTCTCTCTCTCTCACTTTCAAAAATAAATACTTTTTTTAAAAAGATTTTAGTTTTTTAAATGTTTATTTATTTATTTTTTAGAGAGTGAAAGAAAGTGAGTAGGGGAGAGGCAGAGAGAAAGGGAGAGAGAGAGAATCCCAAACAGGCTCCATGCCTAGCACGGAACCGAAAATAGGGCTCAATCCCACAAACTGTGAGATCATGCCCTGAGCTAAAATCAAGAGTCAGATGCTTAACTGACTGAGCTAGCCAGGATCCTCTAAGGTATTTTTTTTTTCTAAATCTTCGGTTTTGAACACCCAGCACTCTCAGTTTTTCTTAACTTCTGTCTACTTGCTTTGATTCATTTTGTCTGGGACACAGGGATGGTCCTGGAGCTGTATGACTTTAGCAGGTGAGCCTAAAGTCTTTCCCTCACATTTTCTCAGCATCTTTAGTCCTCTGTGAGGGGCTTCTCCAAAACCATGTCAACAGTTTTCTAGAGGTTCAATTGGAGCTAAAACAAACTAAAGAAAATCTAGCTAACTTTAAGGAAATTTTTTTTTAATTTTAATGAATACAATATATTCATTAAATATAAATATATAGATCCTTTGACATATTAATTCAATTTCTAGAAATCTACTCAAGAGAAATATTCTGACAAATGTACAGAGATATGTGTATAAAAATAATTGCTATAAATTTGTTTTTATAAATGAAACATTGAAAACAGCCTAAGTGTGTATCAGTAAAGAAATAATTATGGTATATTTGTTCTATGAAGTACTATGGAAGGACAATCTATCTCTGTTAGTACTGAGGTTAACATATCTCCCAGATACAGTGTTAAGTAAAAGAGCATGATGCAGGAAATAAAACTAGATCAGGAGGGAGAAATGTAATGTTATTACCAGTGGCTCTCAGTGGGAAGTGGAATCCACCAGGGGTGTAGGGAACTTTCAGTTTTTACTTTATTTACTGAAATATTGTTTGCAAGTTCTTAAATGAGCATCACATATTATTTTGTAATAATTGATTCCAATATTTTAATAAAAATAGCACCTTGGAGTAAAAATGACTCCTATTATAATAAGGCCTGACTTTTACAGGATTTTTATTGTGCCTTTAAAAACCTGAGATCAAGGATCCAAAGTTACTTGACCACATTTAATAAATGATAAGGTAGCTTAAAAACATTGAGCTAACATATATGTAGAATAACACATAAAAGAGAGCTCAGCATAGGCTAGTCTTCAACGAACATTCATTTCCTTTGAAATCCTAGTAACTTATAAATACCCTTTTGCAACTGGTTAGGTACTAGATGTCAAGTTTTTAATCTCATTAGATTTGATCACAAGGAAAGTACTCGTTGCTATTAACATCAATGTATCTGTGTACACACACACATACACACAAACATAAATACACGTGTGCAGGCCACAGCTGATTTCTAGATATTTGCCGCAGAATGAATGTGGTTAGGTATACTGGATTTACTTTCAGACCTCATGATACATGTTTGCATTCTGAATGAAGAAATGAAGTATTTCTGCCTCTTTCCAATGTAATATTCATGCCAAGCAATCAGACCTATTTTCTGGAAAGGAAAACAAGTTTGATATCTACTGATTATACCTTCAGATTTGCCTGCACCCTCCCTCACAATATATGTGAATATTTGTTCACATCATTCACTGGCAATCATATACCATCAGAAATACTTTCCCTATTTAGAAATAAGCAAGGAGTGAGATTTTCACACAAGCATACCTGTTACCCACAGGTAAACGTATGTTCAGGCATTTCAGCTACAGTAGTCTGCCTCATAGAGTTGCCCCATGAGAAATGGATTCTGTGAGTTTTGTTCCCCTTTAGCAAGATAAGTTGGCAGCTGTGTCATGATATAAGTAGATTCTGCCCATTTGGGATCAGTTTCTGAAAGTGGGCTGTGAATGAGAAGTGAAAAGACCTTGTAGCTTAGAAGAATGTCTTAGTCCAGGTTGCTATAACAAAATACTAGAAACTGAGTGGCTTATAAACAACAGAATTTTATTTCTCACAGTTATGGAGGCTGGTCAAGTCCAAGATCAAAGCCCCAGCAGATTGGGTGTCTGGTGAGAACCACTCCCTGGTTCATAGACAACTGTCTTCTCACTGTGTCCTTACATGGTGGAAGGAACAAGGGAGCTCTCCTGGGTCTCTTTTACGAGGGTATCAATCCCATTCATGAGGCTTCTGCTCTCATGACCTAATTACCTCCAAAAGTCCTCGCTTCCAAATCCTATCACACTGGAGCTTAGAGTTCAACATGAATTTTGAGAGGACACAAACATTCAGTCTATAGAAGAAGAGAAATGATCCCCTGGAGAAGATCCTGTGAGGGTCATTGAGTAGTCCCCCTGGTCATATAAGTATAGACTAAGCAGGTGTCATTGCCCTGGGAAAGATGAATACAAGACTCTTGGTGTTTCCTATGGTTTTAAAACTCTGCCTCCACTCTGAGAAGGCAGGTGACCACTCTGGGAAATAAGTACAGTAATTTTCCATCTGAAAATGGTGGTAGTAGTCAATGTGACCCACTGCTCTCTGGGAGGTTATGATTGCTACTCAAGAAAGTTATAAGTTAAACTGATCAAACAATGATCTGAACTCATCAAAATGTCTTTGCAATGGACAAATATCCATGGAATTTTTCAAGGCCAAATTCAACTACAATACATACATCAGTGAAAAAGTAACTGCACTGGGTGGTATAAACTGACCAAATCCATTTCCCTCTACATCTGGCATTAGAAGAGAACTAATACACTTTGGAGTAAGTATCCAATGTTCTTAGACAATTCAATTTAAGGGGCATGGTAACTCTCGAAAGAAGACACTGAGCTTCCTGAAAATAAAGCAGGTGGGACACATGAGTGATCAAATGGCTGGCTAAAAATATAGGGGAAAAATTCTGTATTTCAAGGTGGGCCAATTCATTCCAGTTATAGTTAAAAAGGTGTTTTCATAATGCTACTACAATGTAAGCCTTATGAGGATATAATTCTTTAGATATTACATGTGGCTTGTTACCTATTTTTCAATGAAGGATTGTGAATGTGTATCTCTCCTTTAATTTTGATAGATACTGTTGAGAAGTCAGCTATCAACTTCTTATCATTCCTTCATAGCTTATTTTTCTTTTCTCTGTAGCTTTTCCAAGGTCTGTTTATATTCTATAACTTCAATACAGTGTGTCTAGGTGTGGCTTTCTTTTTTTTTTTTTTTTTAAATCTTTATTTATTTTTGAGAGAGAGACAGCATGTGAGCAGGGGAAGAGCAGAGAGAGAGGGAGACACAGAATCCGAAGCAGGCTCCAGGCTCTGAGCTGTCAGCAGACAGCCCGACGTGGGGCTCGAACTCACGAATTGTGAGATCAAGACCTGAGCTGAAATAGGACGCTCAACCGACTGAGCCACACAGGTGCCCCTAGGTGTGGCTTTCTATTTATCATGCTTGGTATTCATAAGGATTTTTGAATTTAAGGTTTCTTCTATTTCATCAATTCTGGAAGTTTTCCCTTCATTATAACTTCGGGTATGCATCTCTCTCATTATCTCTATTATTTCTTCCTGTAATTCTACTTAGATGTATATTGCACCTTCTGACTTTATCGTTCATTTCTCTTAATCTATCTCCCATATTTGCAACCTGGTTCTTCCATGCTTTCAGACTAATTATTTCATATCTATCTTCCAGTTCACTAACTCTCTTTCCACCTGTGTAAGTGAAACTTCTAAATGCCAGTGGTTTTATTTTTCATTTATACAAGTTCTAATTGGTTCTTTTTAAAAAATATACCTGGGGGGGGGCACCTGGGGGGCTCAGTCAGTTAAGCAACTGACTTTGGCTCAGGTCATGATCTCACAGTTTGTGGATTCGAGCTCCACATCGGGCTCTGTGCTGACAGCTCAGAGCCTGGAGCCTTCGGATTCTGTGTCTCCCTCTCTCTCTGCCCCACCCCCACTTGAGCTGTGTCTCTCAAAAATGAATAAACATTAAAATTTTTTTAATATATATATATGTGTATATATATATGTGTGTATATACATATATATATATACCTGGTAATTTCTTATACTTTAATACCTCTTTTATATTTTGTATCCAACATTTCTAATATCTGAAATTTTTAAAGTTCTGATTTTGTTTCTTGATGTTTCTCTTGATTGCTAGCCAGGACATCTTATTTCTTCATATATTTTGTGGTTTTTAATTTTGAGCTAATGTTAATTGGAATTATATCTGTAGGAATTCTTTAAGGCCGAAATCAGAAGCACGCCTTCAGAGAAAATTTACCTGCTCCCATCAGGTACCTGGAGAGAGACTACCCAACTCAGACTATTTTGGATTCTCATCTTGGGATTTTTCAGCTCATATTAGTAATGGGAATTCTAGCGTTAAATCCTATGAGAATGACTCATGGCTATGAACTTCTTAGGAGAAATTCATCCTTCCTAGCATCCCCAGGGTAAGACAGGCAGTTGTATACTGGGCTTCCTTTGAGGGGCACTTTTTTTTCTTACTTCCTCTTTTCACCAAGGATATGACCATTGGGGAGCACTAGCTTTAGGCAAAAGTCTTAGATCCTATTTCCCACATTGTTCACACCTTGAGATTTGTCTTGTCTCTCCCAGGTGTAGTTTTCTCTGATTTGTGCCTTCTTGTCATTTCTGGCCTCTAAGAATTTTCCTTTCTTGCCAATACAACTATGCATTTTTTTATATCTAATTTTTCCAATTTTACTTCCTTTTTAGGTGTTTTTCACTAGGAGGATCTTTTTTTTTAACACCTAGTATTCCATATTTCTAGAAACAGAACTTCTGTTTTTTCATTTCATTGGCTGTATCAGTTTTCCCCAACCTTTTGAATTTACCCAGCAAACTGTAACAAAGAAAGAATTGCAAGACATAGGCTTGCCAACTTTTTATTTTGTAAAATAGCAATTTGAAAACAAACAAATGCCTAACTACCTCTTACTTTTATCATCATCTCATAACAAAAAGTTGAAAAGACATTATGAGAAGAACAGCCTTTAACTTAAATTTATTTCGCATTTTGTTGAGATTGGTGATGACTCTATCATAGACATTGGTCCGTGGACTCAGCATTTGGGAACCACTAAGCTATGTCATATGCCAAGAAGACTACTCTATCTGAAAGTGTATTCACTGTAAAATCTATTAACTGGAAACTCTAACCACCAACATCAAGCCAACTGCCAACTGGGCTAATGCCATTCAATTTATTTGTTTACAGTTGAGTAAATAACTCCCAGTTTGTGGAAAACAGAAATCAAGCATGGGATTGTAAAATCCAAATCTTGAGTCCCCCCTCCACTTGGGAAAATCACTTAAGCTCTCAGCCTCATTTTCTTCATCTCTGACAACATGGATATTTTGAAGACTGATAGGAGGATGGTTCTTTGGAGTGATTAACTTCTCCATTATTCCCCTTCCTTACAGAAGACAAACTGAATTTCCATAGGAAGCGTAAACACCAAACTCCACACAATAAAACTCTTTTCAATATGGATCTAGAATAGGCAGTGTGTTCCACTGGATCCTCTCATTCCTATCATGGAGGAAGAAGTGAGGGCCAACTAAGACTTCCAGGAAGATAAAATTGCTGACAAAAAAGATAACCTCACCAAAATGTAAGCTCCATAGAAGCTGAGATTTTGTTCATGACAGTATCCCCAATACCTGTATCAGTACTTGGCACATTGTGAATGTTCAATGAATGAGGAATAAAAAACAAATGAGAGCTTTACAACAAATGAGCCACAATAAAACTATTACCAACATTACCCAACGGGAGCAGAAATCCTGTGTCCCACTTCATAGTCTTCCCCCTCACCAATCCTTTCTCCTCCCTCCTCCCCACCCTCCTTGCCATGAAATCCTTCTCCAACAAGTTCTGCAGTCCCAGAGACAGAACCTCGCTTTAGGGGAAAAAGGCAGAATTAAAGAACAACCTTTTTTAGGGTCCTTGCAATAATTGCTTACACATTGCTCCACGGTGGCTCTGAAGGCCCACAGGACCATCAACTGTGTAGAGGATGGTCAGATAATATCTATGAAGAACAACACAAGTTAACATTCATCAAGCATTTTCATTATGCCAGGACCTATGCTAATGGCTTTATAGGGATTGTCTCATTTAATTCTCAGAGCAGCCACCGAGTTTGGTACTATCAATCCTCATTTTGTAGACACTGAATCTGAAGCCCAGAAAGGTGAAATAGCTCATCAGGGGTCATATCACTATTACTCTGCAAAATCCATGCTCTTAACCATGGCACTATATATAATACAGACTATATACCACTTCAGAATCTTTGGCATGTGTTATATGCAAGCATATCTATATTGTGATGTGACTTTTCCTAAATAGATCTATTCCCTCTGATTTTCTTATCCTAGTATAAAAGTTAGAAAGATAAATATGAGAATAAAAAACAAGTCTAAAAATGAAAATAGGGTCTCCTGGGTGGCTCAGCTGGCTAGGCATCCGACTTTGGCTCAGGTCATAATCTCACGGTTTGTGAACTCAAGCCCCACGTTGGGCTCCGTGCTGACAGCTCAGAGCCTGGAGCCTGCTTCAAGTTCTGTGTCTTCCTCTCTCTCTCTCTGCCCCTCCCTGACTCACGCTCTGTCTTTCTCTCTCTCTCGAAAAAAAAATGAATAAAACATTTTAAAAATTTTTATAAAAAAATAAAAATGAAAATAGTGTTTGAAGTGACTAGAGAGAAAAGAACAAAACTGTTCATTTCTTATATTGTCTTCTTCCTCCTCTAAATTTCTTCCTCCTTAGCACTACCCCCCTCTGTGTGATTATCATTTCTTACCTTCACTACTACTGCAGAGCTTCCTACCTGATCTCCCTGTACCTACTTTAGCCTCTCCCCATTTTATCAATCCTTCAAGAAAGCAAGCATGGGACTGATGATAAAGTGTGATCAAATGTCCATCTTCCCACCTAACACCTTTTTCAATGGCTTCCCTATACTCTTAGGAGAAAGCACAAGTCTCTAATGGAGTCAATAAAGCCTTCACTGTCCAGCCCCTGCCCATCTCTCCAGCCACGCTGACTTTCATTACTTCTACTTCAGCCACAGGCTTATGCACATCCTATTTTCTCTTGCATGATATGCTGTTCCATCACTTCTCCACCTAATGGTGTCTGACTCATCTTGCTTGCATTAGATCACCCTGCAGAGTGTGCATGTGTCTGGTACATAACAGGGGCTCAATGTTAAGTGAATGAATAAAGGGAATGAACCCATAGTGGTCCACATACCAGGTCTGTTGGCATCTACTTTTCTCTTTGAATCCTCCTGAATGATGAGGCTGGAATTCTCTCACCTCCTGCCTCTGTCACAGTTGGCTCAGGATCTGGGTCAGACTGAGCCTGCAGGTGAATCTCATGACCCAGTCCCACTGGGGAAGACAAAGCCTATCCCAGAAGGAAAGCTGCTCAGTGAGGTAATCAGATTGAGTGATCTGCATCTCTCAGGAAATCTTGAGACTAAGATCAACCACTGAGTGACCAGAGTGTTGGGAAGACACTGGGTGGTATGCATATGCCCTCCTAATTAACTCAGTAATAGGTCAACATCATGACTTCTCCAACAATTAATCAGAATAACAAAGTGAACCATTCCTGAGTTCCTGCTCTTGAAATCTCAACTGCTTTCTCTGGCCTTTGAGGCTCAGCTACCCCTCTGAATTATGTACCTCCATTACTCCTCTCTCGTCTCCCACTGCATTCCAGAGTATTCTCTGTTGGCTGTGCCTGGCCCTTTCCATCACATCCTGGCTGTCAGTTTCATGGCTGTCCTTCTCCAGCTCCTACAACCTTTGAAAAAGTACCCAAATCCCTGACCCTGCAGGGCCAGGAGATCCAATATTCTATCCCTAAAACCTTCATCCTATTAATTAAAATGGTGGAAGTTGGATATGTTGTATTTGAATCTCCCACTTGTACCTGATTAGACCAGGGAGAGATGCATACCTATAGCAGATACTGTAATTAGCTTACTCCAAATTTATTCTAACCTCCTTCTAGTGTGCCTTCCTATGCTGAAGAGTCCAGAAAGCCAAAAACTACATTTCCCAGGCTCCCTTGCAGCTAGAATTCCAGAAAAACTCCAGTTTTACCAAATAAACTTGAAAAGAGGAAGACAGAAAGCACCTATCCATTTGCTGGTACGGACTGAGGCAGAGGCAATCTGAGTCAGCAGCCTCTTAATTCAGTGGCCTCCTGAAGCAGAAATGCAACTGCTTGGATTATAGCTGAGGTTTGTATGACTTTGAAGCCTGGAAGTGTTCTTTGAGGAGAATCCTAGAGCTAGCTCTTTGAGCCAATATTTGGTAATAGCAGTATCTGGTAATATTTCTTCTTAAGTTCACTAGAGTGGTTTCTGTTGTATGAAGCTCAGTCCACCAATACAAAGCTCAACGAGTGCACTGCAAGTGTCTGGGGCACCAGGCACAGGCTTGTTCAGTCTACTTGACCTTGTTCCAGGCCCAGGGGGTTTCTCTTCTGTGAGCATTAGTCCCTGAGCAGCACCCTTAAGACAATATGCCACACAGCAAACCCATGGCCAGTCTTTAAGGGCATCAGACTAAAGGACCATTCCCAGGAATGATCACCCAGAGGCCAGTCCTTAAATTGCTGCTTCTAATTGCCTTTTTCTGGTGTCCCTGCTTATGGACTCTGTACTTCTTATTTGTCCTATGAGCCAGCTTATGGACTCTCCCAAAGAACTGCTTGTTACCTACCCCTACTTCTTGGGCCATGAAAAATGTCTTTAACCAATCACTACTTTAACCAATCACTTTACTTTAACCAAACTACTTTAACCAATCACTTCAAATGTAAATCCATATCCCTTCACTTTTCTGTAACTCCCACTAGATTGTGTCTACATGAGAGTGAAGTCAGGGCCTGTTTTGTGGGGTACTGACTCTTAGTGCTTAACATTATGATTGGCATGTAGTAAGTGCTCAACAAATAGTTCTAGAAGTTGTTAATGAATACATACATGTCTGATGTTAATATGGTGTTTCTTGCTAAATTCCAGGATCTTTCCCCAGTTCTCCGATGAAATCCTCAACCAACCAACAAAGCACTACTATAGGGAGAGAGAAGCCAAAAGTCCGCTACTTGGACAAACAGACTACTCTGGAATTGATTAATCGTATAAAAATTGCATAATTTCATGCTTCCTCTGGGAGATGTCAAAATTCCATAAAGGTAAGTTATTGTGTGACCTCTACAGAGCCTTTCCTCCATGTTATGATTTTTGTGGGCTTGGAATTGAATATATCTCACTATTGTCTACTAAGGCATAATTGTAATGAGATTTCTGAAATGCAAAATAAAATTCTTTGGCCATATCAAAGCCCTCCTTGGCAGCTCCTTGTCTTGAAGATTGGCATTCACAGATCTCCAGTTATACCCATGTTCCTGCTCATAGCAAGCAACACACAAATGAATAGCAAATGGTGTCAGAAAAACAATCCTGAACACCTGTGTGTGTTTGTTTGCTTTTGGCATTTCATTCAACTGCTAGCTATAAATTAATTATCCCAGTCAAAATTAATTTCTCCCTCTTCTGTTACCCAATAGCACTTTCTTTATTCTGCAATTATAGCACCTAGTACATTTTCCCATGTATTGCAGAATTAGGTTCACTAGTATACTTGTTTAGGAGATGTTACACCATTTACTCCAAGACTGGAAGAGAAACACAACACACTATCGTTGAGATGAGGGTCCTAGATGGTTAATTAGCTTTGCTCACTAAGTGGCTAGTTCTCACACACCAGGCTCAAGGCACTTGGATTCAAATTTATTCTACAGCAATATTGTAAATGGTATTCATTACATTCATATAAACTGTAAGTTTACTACACTGTTACCTAAAGAGTGTGTCTCCAACAACTTATATCAGAATCATCCAGGGTTGTAATAGTACCTGCGGATTCCCAGGCTCCACAGTAAAGCTCCGGAATCAGAGGTCCCTTCTGGAAGAAGGAACACAATAACATAAAATACATTCTAGGACCCAGTCTATTGCATAGTCCACTATTTTACCAATCCCAGGCCTGCATGTTATAGGTGTTCAATAAATTGTTGTTGTTGCTGCTGCCACTTGTAAATACTTTTGCCCCCTGAGGTTTGAGAGCTACTGATTAAGTATATAACACACCATGATAAGATAAATAGTATAAGTATAGATCATAAAAGCAGATAGTAACTAAGTAAACAAAATATTACCAAAATTAAAAAACAGTAAGACCAGTGAAGTATGAACAGTCTTAGGAAACACCAAGGTAGAAGACTCTAGAAAGACATTTAGAGCAGATTATAGCTGAATGGGGTCGCTCAGAATGCATTGGAATTAGCCAATCAGAGAAGCAACACAAACCACTATGGATGGGAAAGCATGAGCTGGCTTGGAGAGAGACGCATGTCTTAGGTGTCAGAGAGGAGCAAGTCTCTCAAGATGGTTTAGGAGGCAGGGGGCAAAGTGCAAGAGGGGAAGTTGGTAGGAGGTGAGGCTGGCAATAATGACTAGGGCCAGACTGTGAGACATCTTGGCCATCTGTGCCTTCCCCTGTATTCTCAGAACTGTAAGAGATCTCAAGAGGCAAAGTGACATAGCTGTGTTCTCACCTACCAAGAGGGAGGGGTGCTTTCAGACACGGAGCTTCCACACGCTCGGGTGTTTTTCAGTGTGTAGTTGTCCTTACACGGCCTTCAGGTGACCATTTTCAGTTACTTGGAGGCCTGTTTCATTAAACAGTCAAATCAGTCAAATAAGAGAGCCTAAATATGCTGATATCTACATTGGCCACTGTGACTTTCACACTAGATTTGTCTGGCTTATGATTTATCTGAAAAGGAACCACAAATGGGGCCATGAGTTATTTTCAGTGTTCATGATTTTAGAGGCCAACAGTAAATTCTGAGAAACCAATTTCCACCATAGGCAGAACCCAGCTCCCGGTGACTGATGGTTTGTTCAAGCTTCAAAATGAAGAAAGCTGAGGGAAGATTGGGTAACAGGTGCAACATGACCAGATTGGCTAAGGGCATTGTAGAACTTGGCAGAAAGGGTAGGTTCCCTTTCTCCTTGTCTCCCAGTGGAGGAGGGTAAGGGTAGGTCCCCTACTAAAACCTTCAGACTTCAGTCCCAGAAAATCTGGCAGAAGTGAGGTCTGTAGGAGGAAGGAAAAACCTCGCTGGACCACATGTAAGGTGGGCAAGGACTCAAATTGAAGGGTTATTCTGGACCTTTTCCCTGTGGCTCTACTGAGAGAGGAAAAGCACCCCAAGCAGGGTCCTGACACTACTCTCATCTCTTCACTGGCCTGTTTCGCCTCCAGTTGGGTCCTGTCCCTCCGATCTTAGATGGAGACAGCAAAGCATAGCCCTTGGCTCAACATCAACCTGTCTACCTGTGCACTGGAGCTTGATCTTTCCTGCAAGGAAGTCCATACTCAACCATTCCTAAATCCTGACCACACCCTCTGCACAAAGGGTCTCACTGAACCCTCCCAACAATCTCATGGGATACAAACTGTGACACGGAGAGGTGAAGTCATCTCTTCACAGCCATCATCTACTGCACAGCAATAGAGGGAATGTGAACTCAGGTGTGCTGACTGCACAACCATATGCTTTGCTTCAGCTTCTGCATACAGTGGGGCTACTACATACACCATGCTGCTTCCCAGGCAGAAATGAAGCTTGATCATCAAAGCAGCATGGGTTATTTATGGGAAATTTGGAAAAATATTGCAAAAGTGCAAAAAGGAAACAAAACTCACCCACAAACCCACTACTTCTACCTTCTGGGGAATGGTGTAAATTAAAAACTGAAAATTCCTTCTTATTTCTAACTTCAGCTCTCAAAGGTATCCACAGTCCTTCCAGAGTTTTTTCTGCATTGTTCACACAAACATATGTAGATATATACATAACACACAGCAATTTTAAAATAATAAAAAGACTGTGTTTGCACATTAAACAATAAGATTATCCTACACATTGCTTTTTTTTTCACTTAATATAAATCTATTCAAGCCTTTTCTAATGATTACATAGTAATCCACTGTCTACTGACCCATAATTTATTCAACTTGTCCTGTAATAAATATCTTTGTCCATATTTCTTTATGTACCCGTGCTAGTAGTTCTGTCAGATACGTTCCAACAAGCGGCTCACAGAGCTTGTGCATTTTCCATTTTGCTAATTGTCAGATTACCCAGTGAATCTTTAATTCTTTACTTTATGATGGCAAAGAGGGGAATGTTGATAATGAAGCAACATTATATAATGAGAATCACACATAGCTTAGTTAAGCATAATTATATACAACACTGAACGAGTGAGATAAGAGGGGTTTCTCATGTACATTTCAAACTCTTCCTCACTAAGAAACCATTGGAGAGATCCCCTCGCTTGCTGTGGGTAAGATAATGTGTCTCCTTCTGGCCTCTCTGGAATTCTCCTCTCTGTGGGGCACTGCTCTTGCCCCATGTGAGTGCATACTGGGGTGTGTCTGTCTTGTGCGTGTGCCTTTATTTACTCTTTTCTGAAAACGTACATCTTAATGCCTATACTTACCCAACCTGTACTTCAAATACCAAATCTCTGCCAACAGAGAAATGCTCTCTGCTGACTCTCCTGCCTGTCGGCCCAGCCTTGCCTGTCTGCTCCAGAACTGGCAAGTCCGAGGGCTCCATGGCCTCTGATCAGTGAGAGAAGGGCAATGCCACAGTTGTTTCATGAATAGTAACTTCTGGATTGAACTTGGCCTGGTCAGACTCTTCAAGTTCCTTCCAGAGTGTTCCACCCCCACCCCTTCTCCTCTTAAACTGCTCCCACTCACCGCCGTGCCCGCCCAAAGCCCGCCTCTGCAGGGACCCCTTGCTGCCAGCCTAAGCTGGAGACCCACTCTTCAGATAAATACAAACCCCTTTACTAGACACACACTTCCTGGTATTAGCTATTCCCCCTGCCTGAAAGGCAGTGTAGCCAAATGCAGAACACATGGGACTTTGGAGTCAGAAACGTGGGGGTTTGAATCCTGATTCTTAACCCTGTTGGCTGTGTGATCTTAAGCACCTCTCTGTGCCTGAATTTCCTCAATTATAAAATAGGGGTAATGAAAAAGGAATGCACAGAACCGTTGAAAGCACCTGGTGCAGAGTGCCTGGCACACACAGACATAATAATCTGCAGCTATTCTTAATATCATTCCACCGCCAAGCTTCTCAAGTGAGGAGTTACTGGTAATGTCATCTAAAATTCTAGGATGTTTCAAATTTGGGAATCTTCGTTCAAATTTGGAAGTTTCGTTCATACACAAGCCTTGGAAGAGGTTCTGAATCTGAAGCTCCATTGACCTTAGGTTCAATCACCCTCTGCCGGTCATACTCAAGCATGACTGGGGTAGGGTGACTAACACAGCCCCCTCAGGAAAGGCCACATCTCCAAGGAGGGGCCAGTCAGGATCTACAATCTTTAAATACTTTTCAACTCTGAGAACTCACTCTGCCAGCCTTATACACTTAAGAACCAGGATGAGGGCGGGGGGAGGGGGGACGGGGTGTGCCTGGATGGCTTAGTTGGTTAAACGTCTGACTTTGTCTCAGGTCATGATCACATGGTTCGTGAGTTCGAGCCCCGCATCAGGCTCTGTGCTAACAGCTTGGAGCCTGGAGCCTGCTTCAGATTGTGTGTCTCCCCCTCTCTCTGCCCCTCCCCCTTTCATGCACTCATATTCTCTCTCTCTCAAAAATAAATAAACATAAAAAAAAAAAACAAAAAAAGAACCAGGATGAGGGAGTGATGGAGCTGAGGTCAGGTGGCCACCAGCTAGCAGGTGTGCAGGCATATTTGCAGGGAGGATAACCCAGGCTTGTCGTTCCTCACACTGTGGTTCCCAACCTGGGAAGGTTAAGAAATCTTTTGGTTCCTGCAGCACCTGTGAGGTAAGCTCTACTGACGTTACTGAGACAGAGGCCTCAGGTACCATATATCCTGCATTGTTGGTACAGTCCCATCCAGTGAAGAACTGTTCCCCCACCCCAACCCCAAATGCCAATAATACTCCTTTTGAGAACCATCTGTAGGGCTTAGACCTCAACAAGCCTTTATTGTTGTTTCCCATCCTGATGAACTGGCAGGAGTGTGAGGTAAGCTGTCAGGTCTCCATTTGCCCCTCTAGCCTGGAGGCTAGGTTACAGTTTTAGATGCCCCATTCCATGGACACCACATCAGTGCTCCCTGGTCCGCCAGCACAGAGGGGGCAGAAGGCAATTGCATGTTGTCTGCTCTGTAAAGTTTTTATTTCCAACCCCTATGTAGTACCCTTGCTGAACTGCCATTTGGCATCTTGCCTACAGGCTTAAAAAAGTCAACTCAAGGAAAAACTCCAGCCACTGAACCATGGCTGTCCCAAGAGGAATATAACCCACTAGTTCCACGGCCCTATAACGCCACTGATTCTCTCTCAGCTCTACCACCATCCCCAGGGCTTGGAGTATGCCAAATATGCACGGTCTCAAAGTCTTATCAGAAGAACCCAAGAAAATAATAATTAATGAGCCAACACTTTCTGAGTGCTTGCTATGTGCCAAGCTCTGGCACTTTACATACATTATCACACTTAATCCCAAGTAGCATAAAATAAAGCTCACATTAGAAAAAGGCAATGTGGTTTGTGTTAATCCTGCCCCTCGGCCTCTGTGGGTGAGTCACCCTTGGACTGAAGCTGTGCTCTGGGCTGCTGCATTCCCAGAATGCCTCAGGTGTCTCAGCAGCTCAGGGAGTCGGGGACCCAACACTGGGAGGATTTATCTCCCACATGTCTTCTGCCATTAAAAGAGATAAATCCAGGTATTGTCATTACAGTAATGGCCTCTGTGACTAAGAGGAGTTAAATAGAAAGTCAGTGAATGTCAAATATCTTGAAAAATCTATTCACCATGAAGTCACCTTCTAATGTGTTCTGAGGAAACAATAACATCCATTTTCACTCCAGACACTACTCTCCATGGTAAATAATATCACTAGGTGACTCTATCCTGTAAGTCCCCAGAAATTGTTTCTAATTATTGTCAGAGGCACATCAATTACCAATAGAGCCTCTAGGCAGCCCTCATCATGGCTCTGATTAGAAACATGTTTTACTTCCATTTCTTCTGTCAAGCCTCTCCGCCTTCTACATATTTAATTGCTCCGTCTTGGTGGCAGGACTTCTAGCCTCACCCTCCTCTCTGAACTGTGCCTCTCGTGGATAAGCCAGCATCTCCTCCTGGTCTCAGCCCTGCACCTCACCCTCCCTGAGAAGCACCCAGCACCTGGCAAGGATTCATTCTTGTCCCTTCAGAAAAACAGGAGCTCCGGTGACCCGGCTTGAAGCTGACAGAACTGCTTCAATTGAAAACAAAGAAACAAACCCATGTTGGGCCAGGGTCTGCGCTAAGCACACCTCCTACATTCCCATTGGATCCTCAGAACAATCGTATGAGGGTTCAATTATTATCTCCATTCTACATTTGCAAAAACAAAGGCACAAGGAGGTTAAATAACGCCCCCAGGGTCACATGGCTAACAAATGGAGGACCGTCTACCCCCCCAGATGGAGTTGTCTTCACTTCCATTTCTCTCAAGCCAGAGGGTGAGCTAGACTTCCTCTTCACTGTCCCTCTCCCTCCTTATCCCTGACCTCTGTGTCCCTCCCACTTATTCTTTGAAGATTCTAGTTTAGTTGGACTCTTTCCAAATCCACTTGTATCACAGTTCCTGGTGCTTTAAACACAGAGTTGGGCTTCAGGGAGCACCGCCATGTAAACTACAACAGGAAGCTGATTTTCTTCTACCTACCTCAGCTAGTCCCCCATGTCCCTGCTCCTGCCTAGACATCATCACTAACCACAACTGCAGCTGTACTGTTTCAGCATCTCCCTCTTGGACTTTCCAGCTCACCTTTTCTAATGCCCCAGCCCCAAAAATTCTTGGACCACACCAGGACCTACAAGCCAAGGTTCCTGGTACCCTATAATTGTCTCTCACCCCTTCACTATCTTCTGCCCTCCTTACCCAACTTCCATGGACCATGATGGTGTTACTCCCTGTGTATACCTTCAACTGCCTCAACCGATTTCCCTTCAGCATGCTCAGCTGGCAAAACCCAAAGCTATTCAAGCCAACTCTCCCCTTACCCCATGTCTGCATGGGGGCAGCCAAGTGCAACTGAAGGAAACAACCATGCTGACTGATCTCCCTTTAGTTGTTACCACAAACCTCAAGTGGGCCCTGCGGTGCCTGGCAGCCTACCTTCCATGTCCACTCGCCTTCCTGGGACTCTTTCACCTCCTCTCTCTTGAAATCTCCAACACTTCTTCCCCCTAAAGAGCTCACAGCTCATAACTTCACTGAGAAAGTGAAGTTTCTACAATCACGCCTGCCCATCTTTCTGCATTTCTGCCCATGTGTTTCCCTGGCCTCTCATTGTTCTGGGTGAACTGTCCACCTGCTATCTAAAGCCAATCCCTCCACTTTGCACTAGAGCCCACCCCCTCATGCCTACCCAAGGACACTGCTTTAGTACCAGTTTCCTTCTCTTGGAATCCGTATACAAACAGGATGTTATTTCTCTGATCAAAAACACAAACAACTTCCTCTAACTCCACATCTAAATCAAACTGCTACTCCATTTCTGTTCCCCTTTATAATCAAACTCCTTAAAATGGTTGTCTTTACACCCTCCCTCCCATTCTTCTCTTCTGTCTTTTCTTGAACACATCCTAAGTAGGCTCTTGTTCCCTCCATTCTGCTGAAACAGCTCTTGTCAAGGGCAGCAGTGACCTCTCATTGCTGAGTGCAGTGGTAAATTCTCATTCTAACATGAACCGCCAGTAGTGTTTGATGCAGGTGTCCACACCTTCCTTAAGATGCTTTTTTTCCCCTTCCATTCTGGGACAACCCTCCCTCACCAGTTGACCACCTCAGTATCCTGTGCTTATTCCTCCTGGTCTCCCTCAACATTGAGATGTTACAATCTCCTAGGGTTTCAGATCTTTTCCCTCCTCCAGCTACAATCATTCCTCAGGCGATAGGTCCAGCCTAGACCTCTCCTTTGATATCTGGACTTTGGTAGTCAACTGGCCTCCTTGCTGTTCCTGGGACACACAAAACATACTCCTGCTCCCTTGGCTTTGTGCCTACTGCTCTTTCTTCTTTGATTCCTTTGCCCAAAGAGCTTGTCCCTTTCAGTGTCTACAAAAGAATCACCCCAGAGGTGAGCTTTTTATTTGCAACAACATGGATGGACAACCCTAGAGGGTTTTATGCCAAGTGAAATAAGTCAGACGGAAAAACACAAATACTGTATGATCTCATTTGTATGTGGAATCTAAAAAGCAAAACAAATGAACTAACCAAACAGAAAACAGACTCACAGATACAGGAAACAAATTGTTGGTTACCAGAGTAAGAGGGAGTTGGGGGCCTGGCAAAATAACTGAAGGGGATTACAGGTACACACTTCCAGTTACAAGTAGGTCGCAGGGATAGAATGTACAGCATAGGGAATATAGTCAATAATATTGTAATAACTTTGTATGGTGACAGATGGTAACTAGACTTATCGTGGGGATCATTTCATAAGGTATAAAAATATTGAATCATTGTGATGTACACCTGAAACTAATAGGATATTGTATGTCAATTATACTTCAATTAAAAAAAAAAAAAGTGAGCCCTTCACTGCCTAATTGATCTAACATCGAACCACCATTACCTTCACCACCTGTTCTCCCTACCCCCCCATGCCAATGTATTTTTATCCATAGCATTTATCCCTCTCTGGAATATTATATATTTAGTTGCTTATTTATTATATTTGTCTCCCTTCACTAGAACCTAAATTACAAAGGGAGCTTGGACCACCTTTTCCTTAGCATCTAGAATGGTGTTGGGTTCATAGTGGGCACTCTTTTTAAATGTATTTTGAATGAATGAATGTGGGATTCAGACCCATGCCGTCTAACTCCAGTAGCATTGAGTCACAACAGTAGAAGAGGGACATCCTTGCCACCAGTGCCTCTAAGAACTATTCACGAATTTGAAGGATTGGAGGCTCCACCTAGTGAGGGCAGAGCCAAAAGAACAAAAGCTGTTTATTATAACCTTAATTTTGCCCCCTGTCTGGCAGGCTGAGAAACTCAAGTTACATATCTGTGTTATTATGAGAGATTCAAAACACCCTTGTATCTATCCTGAGAACACCTTGTTTGACCTGACATGTAACTGCATCCATAGATCACTATGGGTTTCTTAGGAGTCTTCTTCAAAAAAAAACAAACAAAAAAAAAACCTCAGCAGTTTCTATTCCAACTGCCATATGTTCACCACCCCCTCCAAACCTGCCCTGAGGTATTTTTCCCCATCTGAGCACACCTGTGCACGTCCCTTGGTAAATCTGCGCCCAAGCAGACAGTGACATCTTGCCCTGCTTAGATGGGAAATGCATCTGTAACACTATAATCACAACTGCCATTTGAGCAGAGCTAGATGGAATCAGAACACTCATTGGTCTATTGAAATAAGGATGGGCTTTTCAGCCCTGCTCCCTCTTCAAAGGGAGAAGTTAGCTTTTTTTTTGCTTTTTTTTTTTTTTGCTTTTTTTTTTTTTTTTATGCATTCACCTAGATATTCATGCCAGGACTTGCATGAGAAAAACACTTCTTTCTGACCCCTGTGGTGATCAACCCATGCCTTGAAGCAGGAAATTTGATTGCCCTCATCTCAGGCTGAGTCTCTGTTTACCAATCACAACATGACTCAACCCCTTTTTAAAAGCCAGCTGTGACCATTGACTCTGTGACCTCCTGTGGTGCTGAATTCAGTTTAAAAAATAATAATGATAAAATAACAAAGGTTATCGAAGCTATTATGCTTCCATTCCCAACCCTTTGGGGGGGGGGGGTGGGCAGGAGGAAATAAAGCAAGTGGGCCAGACCTGAGGAGTTGATGACACACATTTCCCTCCTCCAGAAGCATCCTGTAACTTGTCCCACACCAGCAGTGACTTCCCAGTATGGCTTTCCTCCCTGCTGTTCCCCGTCAGCAAGAGCGTGCTGACACACAGGCTGATGAGCAGCACCGAAACTTATCGAGTGTGTCCTTCCTGCCTCCAACCTCACAGCCTGTCAGCCCCTGTTGTCACACAGCTCTTGCTCATTCACTCACTGCTCACACTAATCTAGAAGATGATCAAAGAAAACCTCCACTGACTCACCCCTGTCTAGACCAGCGCAGGGATTGGTCAAGCATGTGCGTTAAATATTACCAGATTCCAATCTATTCTTTTCACCCGGCTCACTGGCTCGCACTCTCTCTTCCTCTCTTTCATTTTTCAAAAAATAAATAAATGAATTCTGGGTTGGCTGAAGCTTTCAGCACTGTGACTGCTGTGCAGATGGGTCCTGCTGAAGCTGGTGCTGGCTCTCTAGGGAGCAGCATGAAATGCTGGTTTTCAAAACCTGAGCAGCGTGTAAATGGCAGCTAAAAAGGAAATGCAGATTGGTGCTGAGTGTTAATTGTCTCTTCCTCTCTTCTTCACACACTTCAGAGACTGTGTGGTGGCAGAAGACAGGGAAGCAGGCCTGCCCCCTCGTGGGGTGGGCTTTTTTCCTTTCAAGCTGGACTCAGAGAATAACACCTAGAGTCCAAGTCAAAACATGGAACGGGATTTTTTGTCTTTATTCTTTTTTTTTTTTTTTTCAAGTTCTCATCTGATGAAAGTCAGGGAGGTGGCACCAAGCTTGTAATGAAAGTAAGATTCTGCTGAGAATGAGTCGATGAGATGTGACACAGAAAGGGGAAGCAGGATGTCTTTGTTTTGAAATGACAGGCGATAAGCTATGGGGGTGCCTGGTGAGATTTTAGTCCATAACTAGGTAGCAACCTGTCAAATGCAGGCCCTTAAATGCATCACAAGAATTCTCACTTGAGATGATTTCAATTCCAGCTCTGTGTGTGTGAGTGTGTGAGTGTATGCACGCACGCATAGCAAACATAATTGAATGCCAAAAAACACCGCCATGTCCTGTTAAGGGTATAACTGTAATCACACTGGGACGGGAGCTCTAATTCCTTCCTTTGCCTTCCTCGCTTAGGCAGTGACAAGGTCAGCCTTATGACCACAGCCCAGGCTCGGAGCCATTTATTTTCATCCCTGAAGACTCGTGTTAGCTTTCTCCTGAAATGCTAATCAAGCAGATTCTTGACTGACTGTCTTTTCCTTTTATGTTTTTTGTCTAGATGAAGAGGGATTATCTGAATTTGTGCAGTTTTGAATAAGTTGGGGGCAATAGGGAAGCAACTGGGAAAACTATCAGTTGGCGAGGGGAAAAGAAGAACCTAGAATCTTTTTTTAAAACCATAAATTCCCTGTGCTCCACCTGAGCCATTGTACCCTGTACCTGCTGATCCCCTGTTTCTCCACGCGTTTATGAAAAGGCTATGACTCCCTGCTGCCGTTGCTGGAGTGCCAACTCCATTCTAGCTTGCCAGTTGGAGACAAAGATAGGCAATGACAAATGCAAACAAGTTACTGTCTGGATCCATGCTCTCTTTCATACCCTGGAATGTGTAGGTGAACTGGTCCCCACCCCTGCACTTCATTGGCATGACCAAGAAGAGCCTTCAGTGAGCATGTTCAAAAAAAAAAAAAAAAAAAGCTCTCTCCTGCTGCTGCCCCCAGCTTGGCTAGATAGTGTGCTCCACACTCCTAGCACCTTTCCTAATCAGGGCAGAGAGTGAGCTTAGCCTAGGATGGGAAAACCATGAGCTGGATCTTGCTCTGAGTACAAAATGGCCTCACTCTCTCAGTCTGTGTGAAGGAAGCAGACAAAGAATATCCTTTCAAGGAACTGGCAAGGAAGACAGTTTTGGGGTGGGAGGGAAAACCTCCTGGCTGACCCCACCCTCTGAAAGAGGTTCCCTGGCTAGAAATGGCCCTGAGGTATGGAACACTGTACTGGGAAGCCAGGCATCTCTCCTTAGAAGCACCTCCTGAGTCTGGTCCAGTCACTTACCTGCCACCTCCTGGTTGTTGTGCAATTTCTCAAACCCATTTCCCTCCTAAAAAGGAGTGGCCCCCACATGCACATCACCTAGACAGAATCACCAGAGTCACCACTAATAAACAGGGAGTAGTGGTGGTTGCAATTGAAGATGACGATGATGTTGGCTAATGGGCATTGGGGAGTAACTCATCTTCCCAGCCCTGTATGCAGGGGACAGTCTGTGTCTTGAGGAGGAACCCGGGAGTACATATCTGTGTGCTTATAACCCACTCTCCCCAGAAGTGGAATGGGATGGGGGTGATATTTTGTCTCAACATTAACTGGATTCCAGTGCTATGTTATGTGCGTGCCAAAAAGAGCCTCAGGCGAGGTCTCAAAGCTGTTGAAATGCTCCTCACTGTCTAGTGAGTACAGAAGGGACTTGTCACAGAGACACTGCCTCTGTTCAGTGATAAAGTTGACTGACCTATCCAAGTGGCTCACATGTAGCCTGGTTCCAGGTTGACCATGGCAACCAAAGAGATAACAGTCACTGCTACCCATCTAACTCTTCCCATACGTGACCACAACAGAACCATCATAAACCAGTTCCCCAAATCTACGGGACAGAAATCAGAACTGAAGTTATTTGGCAAGAGGATGTGATTGAAGGAACTGGTGGGGAAGGAGGGGAAGATTGATTGAGAAGGACAGGAAGTGACAGAAATATTCTACATCTTGATTGTATGTGCGTTACATGAGTATCTGCATTTGTCAAAACTGATCAAATTGTACACTTAGTGTCTGTGCATTTCACTGTATGTAAATTATACTTCCATTATTAAAAAACTATTCTGTGTCTCTTACAGGAAGCTAAAAGAAGGGCAATTCTGATACTCTTTATCTCCAACCTACATTTCTGGTACCAGCTGGAAAAGGACAGCCCACAAGTTCCATTCCGGGCTCACTATGCCCCACTGTGTGCAGTGGCAGATGGCACCCAGGACTTGGAACCTAAAGCCTGCATCGGAAGCCCCCTCACCACCCACCTCCACCACCACTCACCAAATCTATGACTTTTGGAAAGTCCCTTGATCTCTCTGAGGCTCTGCTTCTTCATCTGTAAAATAGAGGGTAATGATCCCTGCCTATGCTATAAGATTATTGGAGGAAACAAAAAATAACGTTTCATAAGCTGGGTAGAGCTACAGGAATACAGATTGTATACTGTCTCAAAAAGATCATCACTGTTTAGACACATGCCTGAAATGGACAAGCTCCTTATTGTAGTGTTAAAATTCCAGTTGGAAAATCTAGTATGAAAACTTCCATAAACAAGATAAACTAAATAACCATAAATAGTGGTATAAAGTACCTCAAAGAACCAAGTTGTTAAATAATGTTATATCTCCTTATTTCTTTGATCATACAAACTATTCCAAGCTTTCACTGGCCTGAGAGGCAGTAAGTTTACTTTCAATCAGTTTGGTAGTACCCTGATCAACTCCCAGCATAGACATTGCCATCTGATACCCTCAGATTAATCATGTACTATAGGACTAAAAATACAAGTTCTTTACTCTCTCTGCCACCACTCCCACAGTGGAGATGGTAGAGGAAGACTTTACTACAGCGTTGGCTTCTCTTTACAGGGCAGGGAAATTAGATGTTAACACTTGTTGGTAATGGTATATATGGCATACACACACACACACACACACACACATATATATATGTATATATACCATATACATACCACATATATGTGTGTATATATATATACACCCACATGTGTGTGTGCATAAACATAACATAATGTAAACATATACACATATGTGTAAGTAACATTAGTAACATCTTCTCCAACATCTAGATTGCTTGGAGACAGAGAATCAACAACAGTGAGGAGACTTACAGCAGGGAATAAGAAACTCAAGCAGTGGTTCTTAACTGTTTCAGGATCCCATAGCCCTTTGAGAATCTATGAAAATTATGGGCCCTCTCTGCAGAAAAATGTACATTTGCACAAACATACACCGTCATGCTTATAATTTCAAGGGCTTAGTTGAACCCCCTATAGTTCATTCAAGAACTACAGGCTCATAATACTAGTCACCATCAATAGTTGTTACTGATGTTGTGGTTGATGATGGTGATGATGATGATGATGGTGGTGGTGGATTTGCTTGTACAATTCAGTCTTCCCAAAGCCTTAACAACTCTAGAATATAAACATTGTGGTTGCAATTCCAACAAGTTCTATAGTAGGAAGAAATCATAACCCATTCATCCCTCTCCCTTGTACCTTTCTACCCAATGATAGAACAAAGAGAAGCCAGAGAAGCAGGTAAAGATATTTCAGAAGATTGTTCTTCTGTGCTCCCCCAGGGAAACTAGAGTATCAGCTGAACCTGAACCACATAGAAGTCAATACACAGATATATTTTCTGTATACTATTCGCAACCACAGAGAGCTCAACTATTCCCACTTCCCAATTTAGCTCTTCTTTAGGCTGGCCTGGCCTGCTGTGCCCAAACAGGCCCACAAAGATGACTTACCCCATTATCTTTTTTAAAGTATCTTTGCCTAGTATTTAAGCCAATGGAAGGTCCTTACTAAAAGAGGCGTAAACATGGTATGTTAGTTATGGGTTGCTGTATAACTAATTACTCCAAAACAGCAGCTTAAAACAGCAAACATTTATTATCTCACAGTTTTTGTGGATCAAGAATGTGGGTGCATATCAGCCAGAAGCCTGTACCTCCAGGTTTCTCACAAGGATACAATCAAGCTGCTGGCTAAGACTACAGTCTCATCTGAAGGCCTGATTGAGGGAAGATCCACTTCTAAGCACTTCATACAGTTGTTGCAGAATTCAGTTCCTCACAGTATTCTGGACTGAAGGCCTCACCTCCTCACTGGCTGTTGGCCAGAGGCCTCCTTCAGCTCCTTGCCACAGAAGTCTCTCTATCACATAGTTCACAACATGGCAACTAGCTTCTCTCAGAGCAAAAAGCAGGAGAATGAAAGGGAGCAAGCAAGATGGAAGTCACATTTTTCTGCAACCTAATCTCAGAAGTGACATTCCATCTCTTTTGCTGTATTCTATCCATTATAAATGAGTCATTAACAGCAGCCCACACTCAAGGGGAAGGGATTACACAAGCGCATGAATACCAGGAGGAAGGCATCATGGGGAGCCATCCTAGCGACTACCTACCACTCATCCACACATGGGTTCAAACTTTGATTCTGCCACTTATTGTAGGCTCTCAGGAAAGCAACCCAACCTCTCTAAGCCTTGGTTTTTCCTCTGTGAAGTTAGGGTAATAATACCTAATTTGCAGGGCTGTGTTAAAGATTAAAGATATTGAATGTAACTCCTACAGCTCAGCAACAAAAAGATGACAACTCCATTTAAAAATGGGCAAAAGCACTTGAATAAACATTTCTCCAAAGAAGATATACAAATGGCCAATAAGCACATAAAAAGATGCCCAACATCATTAGTCACTAGGGAAATGAAAATCAAAACCAAAATGAGATACCATTTCATACCTACTAAGATGTCTATCGTTTTTTTAAAAGGGAGCTAAGTGTTGGTAAGGATGTGGAGAAACTGCCACCTTTGTATAGAATAGGCAAATTCATAGAGACTGAAAGTATATTAGAAATTATCAGAGACGAGGGGAAGAGAGTAATGGGGGGAGTTGTTGCACAAGGGGTACAGAGTTTCTGTTCGGGATTATGAAAGGGTTTTTAGAAACAGAGAGTGGTGATGATTGTGTGGCATTATGAATGTAATTAATACCACTGAATTGTACACTTAAAATGATTAAAATGGCAAATTTTATGTCATATCTATGTTTCCACATTAAAAAAATAATTAATATAATGTAGTACAGTAGCTGCTCAACACATTATTGAATTAAATACTTAACCATCAGCAGAGGCCATACAGGCAATAGTGTGGATGCCTTGGACTATGTCCTGCCAGATCTGCGACACGAAAGAGGTTGTAAGGGGAAGTCAGATTTGCTTCCACTGACAGCTACTTCCTTGGTTGTCAGTTTTGAAGCACTATACTTTCCGTAAATTCTCAGCTCTAATAATCTGAGAAGGAATCAGGGAGAGATTACTATATTGCCTACGATAATTTAGAGAACAGACATATGCTCAGGGTCTCAGGTAAAAATTAGACAAAAGCCATATTTGCCTTCATTAGATCATTCTCTTTTCACCTCAGTTTCCCTCAGGACTTGAAGTGATTTCACAGGTTCTAATGTTGCTCAGCTGTATTTCCTACTGCAATCTAAGTCAGTGGTTAAGCACTCAGACTTGATGCCAGGTGTTCTGGGGTTCAAATCCTGGCTCTGCAGCTTCTTGAGCGATTGGTCATGAGCTATTTACCCAAAGTCTCTAATGCTTCAGTCTCTCTCTCTCTGTAAAATGAGGATAACAATGCCTAGCGCGTAAGGTATTATAAAGTATAAATGAAATTATGAATTATCTAGGAAGGGGCCTGGCACATATCAAAGTGTACATTACACGACAGCTTATAGTATTTTAGAGCAAAGTTACTTTCCTACCCAAGCTTATAAACATCTGTCTGTGCCACTTTAAATGAGGGAAGAATTATTTAACTTTAGTTTCCAGGTACCTGATGAATAAAATAAGACCATTCATTTCTCCATTCAAATATTTAATGGACACTTACTATGTGAATGGTATTCTATTGTACTATTATGCAATCTTGCTTTGTTCAACTAATGAAGTGGGGCAGGTAAGGGAAGGAGGTGTGAATTGAATAATAGCCATGGCTGGAGTAACTGTAAAAATTAGATGAAATCCCTAAAGCAATTAAAATCTTCCAGGTAGTTTCTAGTGTCCAGATCACCTTATGGTTACAAATGTTTTTGAAAAGTCAATATGACTGTGCCAACATCTTCAGATAAAGCACACTGCTTCCTGAGTATGACTAATTACAAACACCAAGTCTGTTCTAACCTTTCTTAATAGGAAATAAGACTCATTTTGGTACTGTTTGTAATGATTATCTGATAGCTAGACCAGAAGACAAGGAACACCTGTTTGAGTGTTCCAATTGTGTAACACTCTAACAGCTTTTTCTTTGAGAACATAAAGAACTAACAAAAGAAAGATGCAGGGTTAAACACACGAACTCTTCTAGGCTCTGAGAGCATGCCATGAGCCATCCCATCATGGTCCAAATTTCTTCTACAGTGATAATTTCAAATTATTTTTAAATAGGTATTTTCAGTTTCATATGCTGATTGTTTCAAATAACTGATTGTAATCAAATAATTGCTTTTTTAAAAATGTTCTAATGCCCTATTCATGTCCTCTTCCACCAGAATATTCTGAAGTAAAGACATTAGATAATATTTACCCTAATTCTTCAGTCCTTGCCCTTCAAAATGCAAAATGCTTTCCCATGTTGCAGAAAAAAAAAAAACCCTCTATTTCAATTCATTCATGCAATGAGTTCAATAAATACTTGTTTATGCAACCTTTAGTTATTGAGCACCTACTATGTACCAGGGGGAACACAGTAACATATTCTCCCACTACCTCTCATAATAAAAGTAGAGGTGATAATAAGAAAGTATGGATGATCATCAAACTTCTATTTGAATAATTCCAGTGATAAACAACTCACTATTTATGTGGGATCAAACTCAGTACTGGCAACCTCTAGTTATTAGAAAGTTAATTCATGTACCGAGCTGAGGATAGGCAAGGCTTAGTTCCAACATAATATATGGTATAGGTTGCCCTGCCAGGCAAAAATCAGAAACATATGAAGATTATCCCATACCAAACACAAAAGAGAAACCCTTTGGCACAGAGACAAAATCCCCTGTAGAGTTTGCTCCTGGCTCCAGCTGCCTCTTCGCTCCCTTAAGCCTTCAGCATCTCTACACTAAAAACACAGATTTACAAAATAAGTAAACTTCCACTTTACACTTTTTTCTTCATTTTGCACTTGGGGGTTGAGAAACTGACCACAACAATCTCTTTAAAAAGTCATTCCAACTCTTGCTTTACAGTAAGCTGATAAATGTCAAGCATAGATTGACTTCTTAAAGATGAGTAAGCACAGGAAAATTACTGTCTTGATAAAGATTCTGTGATTCAAAAGAAAAGAATTTGGTTCCAATTCCGGTTATGACAAAGTAAGTTCCAACCAGACTGATTCTCTTGCAGATGTCAGCTATGAACTTTGCACAAAATACAAAAGGCAAACTATCCAAAGGCACCAGAGAATGAACAAAAGCAGGTAGATTATGGAGGAGTGTTAAAAGAGTGTAAAAAGGAATGAGCACATGTCAAATTGCCGTTTTTATAGTGTTTAGGTTGAAGGCAGGCTGCAGTAAGTAACTGTTCAGAGCAGCTAAAACTCCAACAGAAAATCACAATCTGTCTGGCCTGAAGAACCAGATGACAGTGTTAGAGAACCACAGTCCCTGAAAATTGAGGGATGAATCCCAGAAAAAAGGGAGCCAGAGTAGAAGAACCTCAAACTCTGTGTATAAATTCCATCTAAATCTCTGGTTAGCTCCTGAACCACACATATATGGGGCAAACTCCAACTAAAAGATAAAACAAATGAATTAAGGTTTGAGTTGTTATAAAAAAAAACAGAATTTGCATTTTTAGTACTATCATGTTAATTGCCTAATAAAACAATACCAACAAAATAAATTTGTAGAAGAATATAATGGAATCCACACCTACCATTCACGATGTCAAGGATGAAATTATTCAACACACACAGAACCAGGAAAATGTGACGACTTGTTCTCAAGAGAAAAATAAATGAAGAGCAACTTCAAAATGACCCAAATGCTAGATTAGCAACTGTGATAATTATGCTTGATGAGTTAAAGAAAATTATGCTTGCAATGAAAAAAAAAAATGATAGAAAATCCCACCAGACATATAGAAACTATATTTTAAAAACCAAATATAAATTCAAGAACTAAAAAATCAAAACATTTTTTTTTAATCACTGCATGGACCTAACAATACAATGGAGATGACAAAGGAGAGAACAAAGATAAGGTGATAGAAATTACTCAACCTGAAAAAGTAAGAAAAAGTATTGGAAGAAAAAATAAACAGAGCTTTCAGAGACCCATAAGACAATATCAAAAGGTCTAAAACACATATAATTTGTGTCATTGAAGGAGAAAAGTGTGGAAAGGAGTAATAAAAAATTATTTGAAAAATAATGGCCAAAAGTTTTCCAATGTGGGTGAAAAACATAAATTTACAAACTCACTTTAGGCAGATTCAACTCTAGGCAGAATAAACACAAGGAAAACGATGTGTAGCAGCAGCATCATAGTCAAACCGCTAAATGTTAAAGATAAAGAGAGAATCACCTTAAAGTCCTGAAAGGAAAAAAAAAAATAAAAGTCAACCCAGGATTCTATATCCAGCAAAAATATCCTTCAAAAAAGGAGACAAAATCAAGAAAGTTAAAAGAATTCACCGGCAGTAGATGTGAGCTATCAGAGCAATCAGGTGACATTCTTCAGGCTAAAGGAAAATGAAGTCAAATGGAAATAAAAATCTGCAGCAAGGAATGAAAAGCATCAGAAATTGTTAATACCTGGTAAATATATAGGACTATTTATTCTTCTCATTTCCATTAAAATACATTAAATTGTTTAAAGCAAAACAACAGCATTACCTTGTTGGAGTTTATAATGTATGCAGATGAAATACATATAACAACCATAGCCTAAAGAATCTGGATCTGGGTGGGAATAAATGGACCTTTATGGTTGAAATATTTTTACATTTCATGTGAAGTGAATACTATTCTTGTTAATATTAATTCTAGACAGACAATGAACAGTTACAGATGTAAATTATACACCTTATAGCAAGCAATAAAATGTAATACAAATATTCTAGCTAAAAAACCAATAAGTAAATTAAAATATAATCTAAAATATATGTAAATACTCCCAAAGAAAAAGATCACTCTAATGGAGAAAAAAAAAGTCTTCTTTGAAGGAGAAATGTCCCCCAAATGTTCTTGTTTCTTTTAGAATTCTCGAGAAAGAACATTTTATTTACAAAACTAAAACCATTAGTAATAAAGAGAAGGCAATATAAAAGAAAGAAAGATTTCATGGAGACTTAAAACAAGCAAGCCATTATTGTGAGAATTAAAAACAGTCATAAAAACAAATGAATAACAGATTGAATATTGCAGAAATCTGAAGGACAAAATTGAAAACATTTCAATAAGAGGAAACAGCAATGGTGGTGGCATCTGAGGGAGAAGCCTAAAAGGGAAGATGTAGGAAATCCTCTCTAGGAACAAGGGTCCTGGAAAGCAGGATTGGGCAGAGGAACAAGTTGAACTGTAATATATCTCCATGTCTGCTCCCCAGGGACAACCACCTACAGTACATCTAATAAAAAAGAATTGCTATTTACTGTTTTTAGAAGTAAAAATAATGCCAAATGTAATTCTGTAGTCAGAAAGCTAATAATCTAAAAGATAACAAAAATAACCTGATTATAAGAGGTCCAATTTTATAAATAAAATCTAGGACTTGGGAGAGGAGATAGGAAAGAAATAAATGAATGACAAACTTCTTACCCAACACAAAGGCTGCCAATATATATCTTTTCTTCTTAAATAAAAACTATGAGATATAATTTTATTGTCAATGTGACAGAAAAAAATGTACTAAAAAAAACCTTAGGCATCACTGAACTTCAGAAAATAATTTCTTTGAAACAAGAACTTTTCCATCCCCCAATTTTTTTCTTTGATGTTAAAAAAAATTTAAGAAAATCATTAAGAGATTAAGAGGGTTAAGTACTTGTGTGAAAGTTTTTCAATATGTGTTTCTTAATGGGCATAAGTTTAATTTTCCAAGAAGTAACACTTCATCAAATGTCTCTTAAGCATCTGAAGATACCACTAAGATTAAACAACAAGAACAAAATTTTTTTTTATTTAAAAAGAGAACAAAGCTTGAAACTTTAAAGGAAATTAATAGGGACAGGTTGCTCTGAAAGAAAACATAGTCTATAAAAAAGACAAATTAGTTTCAAGAGGGAAAAACTAAATACATTGCAGGAATATTATTAAATCTAGTAATTACAACAAGCCCAAAGAAATGACACATGAATACAAAACATCAGTTCGTTCTCTTCATCTTTCTGAAATATTTGAAATCTTACTTCATTATTTCAGAAAATGCTGCTTTTCCATTTCCATCAATGGCTCATCTCATACAGTGTAATTTACTTCATTTTTAGAACATGACTTTCTCGTATGTACTTAGTTTTTTCTGAATTTCTAATTGTATTTCCCTGTTGTTGCAGCTGTTGTCACCTCTCATTCATCTACTTCTCATCAGTAATGTACTTTGTACTTCCAGGTTCCCAACAACCAATTAATAATGTATATGCCTCTCTTTAAAGACATTCTTCATGGCTCTTCTGATTTACGTTATAATTTGAACTGTTTAATTTTTGGCCTGCTAATCAGTTGTTAAACCAGGAAAATTTTAAATCTCACTCAAGGGTTAGTTCCAATAGTTATTAACTCCCTATAATGGGGGGGTGTGGGGGTGGATATCAAACAACAATGACCCTGAACTGATCCAGGTATTAAATTTGGCAGGTAAAGACATTAAAATAATTATAACTGCATTCTTGAGATTCAGAAAGTTAAGTACAAGCATGCAAAGGAAAAAACATTGAATTTCTAGATAAGAAAACTACAACTTGGGAGATGAAAAATTTATGGAATGGGATTAATGGCAGGTTAGACATCACAGATGAAAAGATTAGTAAATTTCACATTAAAAATAGAAACTATCAAATATGAAACACAGTAAGAATTTTTAAATATTTGTTTGTTTGTTTATAGAGAAAGAGTCATACCAACAGAGAAAGAGAAAGAGAAATAAACCTCAGCCAGATAGGAAAAAAAATGAAACTACCATTATTTTCAAATGACACAATCATCTATTTATAAAATCCAAAAGAATCTACCTTTAAAAAGTACTAGAATTAGTAAGTTCAAGATTGCAGGATACAAAATCAATATATAAGAAGGAATCATATTTCAGGGTACCTGGTGGTTCAGTCAGTTGAGTGACCAACCCTTGATTTCAGCTCTGGTCATGATCTCACAGTTGTGGGATCAAGCCCTGTGTTGAGCTCCATGCTGAGCATGGAGCCTACTTGGGATTCTCTTTCCCCCTCTGTAAACAAACAAACAAACAAACAAACATTTTTTTTTAAAAAGACATTGTATTTCTATATACTACCAACAAATAACTGGAACTTGAAATATGAAATATCATTGCCAATAGCATTAAGAATATAAAATACTTAGAGATAAATCTGACAAAAATGAAAGGCCTACACACTAAAAGCTACAAAACATGGCTGAGAAAAACTGAGACCTAAATAAATGAAGAAGTATATCTTTATTCCTGTGTTGAAAATTTCAATATTCATTTGTAAGGAAGACTCCAAATTGATCTATGGAGTACATGTAACATACACAGAATCCCTGAAGACATTTCTGGTAAAAAGTAAAAGTTGATTTTAAACTTTGTATGAAAATACAAAGTACCTAGACCAGACAAACAACTGAAAAATAAAAACAGTCAGAGGTCTGACACTACCTGATCTCAAGCCATTATATGGCTACAGTAATCAAGACAGTGTGGTCCTGGTGTCAAGATAAACAAATAGATTAATGGAACGAAAGAGAATCCAGAAACACGCCTATACATATAAGGACACTCATTTTTGACAAAGGGGCAAGAACAATACAGTGCAGAAAAAAACAGTTTTTTCAACAACTGGTGGTAGAAACAAATGGATAACCTTATGCAAAACTATGAACTCCAATCCATGTCTTGTACCATAAACAAAAATTAACTCAAAACATATCATGGACCTAAGTGTACAAACTAATATGATAAAACTTCTAGGAAAAAAAAAAAATCTTTGTGCCTGGCTTAGGCAAAATTTCTTATACAAGACACCAAAACATAATCCATTGAAAAGAAAATATTGATAAATTGGACTTCATCAAGATTTTAAACTTTTACTCTTCAAAAGACACTATTAAAAAAATGAAAGCTAAATCAGACTGGAAAAATATATTATTAAAGAAAATATCAGATAAAATACTTATATCTAGAATGTATAACAAACTTTCAAAACTCAATAATAAGAAAATAAATGCCCTCTATAAAATGAAGAAAAGATTTGAATAGACACTTCACTGACATGAAGATATACAGATAGTAAGTAAGTACATGAAAATATGCTCAACATCATTGTTCATTGGGGTAACACAAGTTAAAACCACAGTGAGTTATCACCTCACATTTATCAATATGACTGAAATAAAAAGACTGGCCATACAAGTATTGGTAAGGATGTGGGGAGCTAGAACTTCATACACTGCAAGTGGGAATGTAAAATAGTACCACCACTTTGGAAAACAGTGTGGTACTCTTTTACACCTATCACACGATCCAGCCATTCTATTCTTCCTAGGTATTCACCCATGAGAAATAGAGCACATATCTGCACTAAGACAAATAAATAAACAATGAGATACTACTTGGTGTTAAAAAGAAATGAATTATTGATACACACTCACCATATGAAAGAATACAAAATAGGGGCACCTGGGTGGCTCAGTTGGTTAAGCGTCCAACTTCAGCTCAGGTCCTGATCTCCCAGGTTGTGGGTTTGAGGCCCCCATAAGGCTCTGCTCTGACAGTATGGAGCCTGTTTGGGATTCTCTCTCTCCCTCTCTCTCTGCCTTTCCCCTATGTGTGTGCACGTGCTCGCGCGCTCTCTCTCTCAAAATAAATAAACTTTTTAAAAAAAATAAAAAGAAAGAAAATACAAAATAACTATGCCAAGTGAAAGGCGAAAAAAAGTGCATGCTGCCTGATTCTATTTAAAGAAAATTCTTAGCAATGTAAACTAATTTGTAGTGACAGAAAAGTGGTTGCCTGGGGATAGGAGTTGGATACAGAAAGGGATGGTTGGGAGTGATTACAAATGGGCACAAGGAAGCTCTTGTGGGTGATGAATTTGTTCACTACCTTGATCATAGTGATGTTCCCAGGGGTGCCAAACTTATGTTAAAACTTACCGAATTGCATACTTCAAATTAGAAAAAATTCTAGGGGTGATTATGAAACATAGTGTGAGAGACACTGCATGAGTCAGTGCTTCCTCATGAATACCATCATCGTGTATCTCTCCACCAATAGGACTGTCCTGCTCAGAATGTGCTCTTGTTGCACAGCAACATTCCAAAGTTTGCCTGGACAGTTTGGAGCACAAAGAGAACATTCTCTCCCTGGTTTTGTAAATTTTTGCTTCTACAGCCTTAGGTGGCATAGTTTTGAAGTTTTGTAGACATTTCCTTTAATCAGACTGTTAAATCCTTTTTTTTTAATTTTTAAATTTTATTTAAATCCAAGTTAGTTAACATTAGTTTAATAATGATTTCAGGAGTAGAATTTAGGGATTCATCACTTACATATAACACCCAGTGCTCATCCCAACAAGTGCCCTCCTTAATTCCCATCACCCATTTAGCCCATTCCCCCACCCAACACCCCTCCAGCAACCCTCATTTGTTCTCTGAATTCAAGAGTCTCTCTCTTTTGGTTGGCCTCACTATTTTCAGACAGTTAAATCTTTTTAAATTTAAAATCCAATCAACCACTCCCCACAAAGTGTTAATCCCCTACGTATTGTCAAGTCAGATCCTCTACTTAGATAAATTTATATTTTATATGGCACTAAGATTTTTTTTTTATTTTAAACTGTTTTATGATATAAACAGAAATGCTTTCTGTTTAACCCTTTGAATCCTAACTGCAAAAACCAACATTGCATTATACTAGCTATCCCTCCCCACTTTGAATTAACTTCAAACTGGAAAGCAAAACTATCTAGACTTTCAGTCACAAGGCCAATAACTTTTAAAAGTCACACTATGTCTTATTGTCTCTCTTTGCCAGTTTCTGCTACTATGTGAATAATAAAGACAGCTATAGAACTTACTTTGCTTAGCCAACTTGTGAAAAATTGAAATCTTTCCATAATGTTATACATTTTATTGACTATGTGATTGCAAACATTTAACATTGCCTCATTTTGCTGTTCGTGCTTTTCCTAGGGTGCATTATCATTTTTGGACCTATCAGCTTGGCATCCCTTCACTAAACTAGGGCTGTACATACTTGGCCTTCATTTTGCAGAGATTTCTGAAACTATCTTCCAGTTATTGAAAATAAGACAAAAATAAAACAAAAGTAACTTACATGAAATAACATTCTCCCTCTTAGAATTCAGTCTTCCTCCAGAAACGGTTTTACTGGTATTTAGTAGCAGATTCATAAATACTTCCGCCCCCCCCCTCTTCTTCACCCACCCTCTTTGCCTTCCTCCGTACTCCCCAAAAGACCTAAAGCACTTGAAAAGCCTCTGGCTCAGCCTCAAGTGGTTCCTTTTGAAGGAAAATCACTGATGAGTAGATTAGAGCTGATTGGAGATGGCTGCCTGGGGGAATTTCCTAAAAATTGAGAGCAGACAGCTTCCCCAAGTCTTAAGAAAGTTGTTCCTCCTTCACTGTGGATGACTACAAGAAGCAGATTTTGCTCTGAACATTAGTAGCAAATGACTTGAAAGCAAGAGGAGACTTTGTTTTACTTGAGTGATTTCAAAAGAAAAAAAAATCTTTGCAATATGACCCAAGACTTAGTCTTTTCTGTGGAAGGAGGCAAGGCAGGAAGTGACTTTTGTGAAATAAGACAACATGCTTTCCTTCAAAGGAACGTGGAAAAGCAGGTGGTCACTCCAAGGTCATCCCAGGGAAAACTGATGACCGCATGCACCATGGTTTTATAAGATCAGAAAGGCTGGCATTCCTGGCACGTCTATAGAGGTGTGAAGGAAAGAAAATGCAATGGATTTAGGATTCAGGAGGACCCGCCAGCATGTGCCTTCCAAAACACAACTAGACAGGAAAACCACTAGCTAGATGGGAATAGAATGAGGAAAGTGACTTTAAAACACTGACTTGGAGAAGGACAAAAATCACACTTGTCATTTTGGGATATCATTTAGGGCATGCTACCTTGGTCACTGAGGTGGACACGGATGGAATATGATTGACACCTTGACCATATTCTATAAATCAAAAATCAGAAGACATAATCCAACAGATAGGAATTTACTTATAGGATAGAATATTTTAAATTAGAACTGACCGGGAGACCCCAGAAGGGATGGTGACGGAGGAATAGGGCAACAAGACAACCTAAGTTGTATCTACTCAGTGAACTCAACAAAAACGCTGACTGAACCTGGTTCATATACCCAAACTGTGCATGTGTGATCATTTATCCACAGAAAAACTGAACAAATGAAATCTAAGATGCTTATTTTAAGATTTTTCTCTAGACTTTGATATTGTATCCCTCTACGTCTTTAATGTGTAAAGGACTCCAGGGATTAGATACATACAAACCCCAGGAAGAGGAGGTGTGAGTGTTTAAGGGAGACTCCAGTTAGGAAACAAGGAAAGAGCAAGTGTTCCTCCTCTGCCTGACCCGTACCCACTTCTGCCCACCAAGCCAGAGCAGGTTTCCATACACAGTAGGGATGTTCTGTGTTGGCAGAGCTTAAGAAACCAAAGTCCAGTGTAGGCCCGGTTGACTCAGGAACCCTTCTGAGATATAGGGACAGGAAGTCTTCTAGGCTGGAGAAGTAGCCCTTCCTCAGTCAGCTCAGCCACTATCTTCAACCCTATATGGAAGCATTAACTGTTTGTTCTCCTCTCCATTCCTCTTTTCCTTCCAGTTTTTCTAGTATTGATCCCTGTGAGGACTCTAGCACAGTGCTTCTCAAACTAATGTTATGAAAGTCTGAGTTTTTTTTAAATTTCCAACCCATACACTGGATTGATGAAATGGGAAAAAAAAAAAAAAAAAAAAGCTTGTAAGCCTAAAATTTAAATATTAAGTTCAACAGATATAAATTTATCTTGTCAAACTGTTACATGTTTCTGAAGGCTTACTCTCAATTTCTGTATTTATCCTGTTTCAGACCAGTAACAAAGTTTACTTATCAGCACTACTTGGTAAACCACTCTTTGAACTCTAGAGAATGTTCTTTTGATGATTAAAATAGGTGGACATAAAATGTCATTGGGCAACCCTGGGTCTTATGATTGGAAACTCAACTAATATCTGTTATAAAATAGTTATCTGGGAGAGGTGAGAGCTCTATGAGCCATTGAAGGAATGTCTAATTTCCAATGGAAAACTGAGGTTGGAGCAGAAATAGAAACATGGAACAAGAAAGAGGTGAAGAGAAATAGATTTGCAGGAGCTTGGAGGGAAAAAAAAAAGATATGTAGAAATTTATGACATGCTTTGAAAATAAAAACAAGGATTTTCAAGACATTGAGAGTCTATGTAGTCTGACTACAATAGTCAGGCCATATATAAAAATAGAAGTTGGCCCTACAACTTGTAGCAACCTTCTGAGGAAAGCAACCCTTTACCTAGAATAAACAACCCAGGAAGCCATCTTGCTGTAAGTCAGACTTGCAGGAAGCCAGATTTCCATCTCTAGTGACAACCCAGGAGCTAAATAATAATTTATGTAACAATCAGCCAGAAGTGAAGAGGTTTTCATTAGTAACTGACAACTTTCCTAATGATTTTCCCTACTTCCAACTTAGGGCTAACCACAGAACGCCAAATATCCCCCCTTAACCAATCACATAGGACACCCTCCTCTAGTCCACATAGAGCTCCCCCAGGCCAACAGCCTCCAATCAGGGCACACGTACAGCCTTCCGTTTTTTCACTATAAAGCTGCCTGCCTTTGACTGTCTGCCATAACACTAGTGACAGTGGCTGACTCTCTTGCTTTTAAGAGCTCTGAATAAATAATCCTTGGTTTTCTCATTTGGTTGGTCTTTGTTTATTTTCACAATACGTTAACTTTTGTTTGGAGAGTTCAATGCTGTGATAGAGCTTCCATAAGCATTTCAGAGAAATCAGCACATTCTTAATAAGTGAGTCCAATGCTGTCACTATCTTGGCAACTCCATTTCCCTCACGGCCACATTCAACGTACTGTTAAGTCCTGTCAACTCTGTATCCCAAATGTAACCCAAATGTAATCACTTCTCCCGCATCTCCAGTTCCACCACTGGAGTCCAAGAACCTCCAGTGTGCTTCTGGATTGCCACCCTAGCCTTCCCTGACCACTGCTTCCTCTCTTCCTCTGATTGTGACCCATTCTCATATACAGCAGCCAGAAATTTCTGCATTGCAAATATATCATTCCTCTGCTTAAGCCTTCAAATGCCTTCCATCCCACTTAGAATAAAATCCAAACTCCTATACCATCTGGCATATTCCCTCTCCAGTCCCACCTTGTTCCACCCCTCCTGTCATCCCCTACACTCCAGTGACACTGGCCTCCTCAAATGTGCCAAACATGTTCCCATCTCAGGGTCTCTGCACCAGCTGTTTCCTCTGCCAGGAATGCTCTTCCCCCTGACCTTTGCACGGCTGGCTGCTTTCTGTCGTTCAGATCTTCACTTAGCCATCATCTCTTCAGAGCAGCAAAGAAAGTACCTACTCTGTTGTAGTCACCCAATCACTGTCACATCACCCAATTCTACCTCTCTGCATAATGCTAATCACTACCTGAAACTTTCCTTTGTTTGCTGGTTTTATTCTCTGTCTCCCATATCAGAGCAGGATTTGTCTGTCATGATTATTCACTGTATCCCTCATCCTAAAACAGGCGTGGCATTGCACTGATGCTCAATAAGTATTTTTTGAACAAATGAATGAATGCATACATGCATGAATGAGTGAGTGAATAATTGAACTGCCTGAGATTTTACACTCTAGTATGTGAAACTGTTCTCCCTTACCATACCCTAGATCAAACCTTACTCCTATGCACTGTAACACCCAAATCAATTCCCAGCTTCTCTGGAAAGCCTTACTCCACTCAGATCATGCGCCTTTTCCCTCTTCACACAGCTATGTCTGTAGGGTTCCTTTGGATTTAATCATATCCTGCCTTGATGCCTCTCATTTATAGCCTGCTGCCTAGTCCTGTTAAACTTGTCCCCTGCTTCTTAGCTCAGCACATGTGCATATATTCTCCCCACCTAAACACACTTCTTTGTACCTTCCATAAAACAGTGCAATGAATATAGTGGAGAGTCAACTAGTTTCTTGAATACATTTTTTAATGCATATCAGGTAAAATTAGGATAACATAATGGTAAGACAGAGCCAACAATAAGTGAGGTTTAAACAGTGATCTCAGAGCACTGCTTCATGGATTCCCTATTGGTGTAAATATCCCTTGTTTCCCATTGACCATTCATTGGTTTGCTCTGTGCAAAGTCAATTTCATCTCTTTCTTTCTTTCTTTTTTTTTTGTAAGATGCATTTTGTGCTCCAAAGGCAATGCTATGTGTGGACTGGGATAACATTCACTGAGGATAGGCTTATATGCCCTGTGGGCAGCTAGCCAGGAATTGCAGCTTGAATGACATCTTTTTTTTTTTTTTTTTTTTTTGCTTGGCAAAGAAAGAGTTGCCTCACCACCCCATAGCTCAAACACCAGTTCACCTGGTTGTTGAAGGCTTCTTGCTATTTTATTGAAATTATGCTCCTGAAAACTCATAGAGTAGTCACTCCCCTAGAGCCTGGATTGTGATACTGGCTCTTTCTAAAGTATGCAAAAGAACTAAAATAATGTTTTTAGGAGTGAATTTTCAAAAAGAATCAGCAATTCCACAGGTTACTCCGGCTTTTTTCCCCATCTGCTGTGACAGCAGGTGTGATTTCACAAGCCCACTCCCATCAATCATCCTCTCCAACCTGTCTCTGGTGCCTGACAAGGTGTTTATGTGCATAACATGGAAACCATCACTGGATCTTGCGAACAAATAAGGCTGCCTCTCAACAATACTCCACAAGAAGACTTCCATGGAAAGCTAGCTCAATTCAGGTAGGTGATTCATTTAATCACAAGTCTCACCCTCTTCCAGGGGTTGCAAACTCAAAGTCCTTCAGGGACAAGACAAGTACTATGAGAGCATGAGGCATCCTTCTGAAAGACAACAGTGGAGAAAACTGTGGTCTAAATGGATCATGCATGCTCTATCTAAAAAGTACTTGCATTCACTTTACATAGAAATGAGCTGGCTAAACCCAAGTTTTCTGCAGCCATAACGTGGCCACCAGTTTTCAATTTGATGCCTCTACTAAGTCAATATTCCAGCCTGAGGCCCAAGCACTTATGCTTTTCAAAGGATCTTAGAATTCATAAAATTATGGAAAATGGGAGCTGGAAATGATCCTATACCTTATTTATTCCAAATTTATTTTTTCCAAGAAAGGAAACTGAGGCCCAAAAGATTAATAATCCAGTGAAAGCAAACATATAGCAGGGTTAAGACAAAATTCTTGTCTCAGATTCCGAGTCTGATGATCTTTCAGCTACCTGCCCTTGCTTTTCTTGATGTGCTGGTAATAACCTCACATTTCATGTTTGCTTACTACAAATATCTCTTTTAAAGTTTTTTTTGCAATGGTATTAATGACAGTAAAAGGTTCAAATGATAGAGATGGATTAAAATCAACTCAATAAAAAAGAATTTAGTCATCAAAGGTGAAAACAATAATGTAAAATGTGTACAAATATTATTCACAATAATTTGCATGGTAAACATAGACTACAAAACCAAGTTTTCAACTATGTAAAAGTATACACACATGTGAAAAAAGATTAGAATGAAATTGCATAATGAAATTAGAGTAGCATGATTGTTGTTCTTTTTACAAACATTTTAATGCAGCTATGATATTCCTTTTTTGTTTGGTGTGTGTGTGTGTGTGTGTGTGTGTGTGTGTGTGTGTGTGTGTTAAATAGACTCCACACCCAACATGGGGCTTGAACTCACAACCCTGAGATCAAGACCTGAGCTGAGATCAAGAGTTGAGTGCTCAACCAACTGAGCCACCTAGGCTCCATTTTAGGTGGTTCTCCCTAACAACATTGTTGGGGGTTATTTTAATTTCAAGAGTAGCCATTCACCACTTCCTACCCTCTTCCTTGCTAGCAAAACTTCATATTTTGTTCAGGTATCCAGCCTTTTCCCCTGTGACTCAGGAATGTCCTGATAAATCTCTCAATAGCAGTGTTCTCATTCTCTTTGCTAGGGATTGGTTCAAGCATGGGCATGTGATGTAAATGTGGCAAATGAAGGCATAAAGAGAATTTGCTAAATAACTTCTAGGAAATGGCTTCTTCCATCTTATAAGCAGATCTCTTTCTCCACCTCTGGATAGTGTGTGAGAATAGAAGACCTAGAGCTGATGCAGCCATCTTATGACCATGAGGCAAGCTAGCCTGAGGACAAGACCTATACGCTAAGATTGGCAGAACAGAAAGAAAGAAATGATTCCTGATGAATCAGTGTGAAGTCACCCACCTCTGAACTTCCTCTGTGAGATAATCAACTTCTTATCATTTAGTTCAGTTGAGAAAAAGGATTTTCTGTTGTTTGCCAAAGCTCCAACCAAAATAATGAAACTGATTCTTTCCTTTGTACATTGGAAAACACACTTGGATACCTTTATGCAGAGGGGAATATACTCACATCTTTTCCTTTCCTTTTCTAATCCTAACGTATAGGAATCATGACCACATTGAAATTCTCTATCTAGTGACTCATTTCAGAGGTGTGGTCAGGATGGATATAAGCACAATCCACTTCCTTGAGCTATCAGTTATGGTTCTACTAAGTATCCTACCATGACCAAAGCCTGATGACCATCAGCACTTTTATAGGGCATATTTAAGACAAAAAGAGTTGAAACCAGTTTGAGAGAGAAATCCTCTCTTAAGATAAAATAAGATAGGAAAGAGGAAGAAATAGCCATGTCTAGGAAAAAGGATAATATCTCAATAAATGGGAGTTTTTAACTCCCTCAAGAGCTCTAATGACACCTAATGCCCTTGTTTTGATGGTTGTATTTGTCCTTTTTCAAACCAGCCCATTTATAATTGTCTGTCACTTCTCTTCACTCTGGAAGTGACCATATTCAATCACAGCAGTGCAGTAAGATATTTGGACATCAACAAAAAGTTTGCTAAAGGGCTGTGGAGGGAACAAAAGCTACCACTGAATGCAAGATTATTGTCATTAACATACAAAGTTCTACAAGTCCTGTCTGCTTGTATGAACTAAATTGTGAGGATTAGAAAGTGTAACCTGTAGAGAATGGACTATACATATACTTTACACATGCTGAGTATCTTGAAAAATCAGATACGAAGATAAAAGAGCTCCTTTGTACTCTAGGGCAGGGATCAAGCCATTATAAAGTCACTTACCCAAGAGAGGCATGGCATGTGAACCCTGAAACCCCAACTTATGGCAACAATAATAATAGTCTATTTCCAATCTCAGAGAACATTTCCTCCTGGGAAATCCTAAAGGGTTTTAAAACGATTTTTACAAAATAAACATATATATTATCTTCAAGAAAATCACAGTCTATTCTATAATAGAATGTTGTCAATTATGAAAAAGTAAATTACTTCTACTATCCCTCCATCTTATTCCCCATAATGTCCCAAACCTCCAAGAGTAAAACAATTGAAACATACTCCACATAGTCTAGAGTCTCAAGGATCCTTTTGGGCTCCTATGTCCTCACTTTCCCAGCCATTTCTACTTCTGTTGTAACACCTGTCATCCATTTCCTTCATTCCCCTCCTCCCCCACACACAGCCTCCTCATTCATAGGGTGGTAAGAGAAGCACATGGAAAACAAATAATAAGTTGTCTAACGTCTATACCTGCATCTGTTTTATGAGCTTATTCTTTATACCAGTGCTTCTCAAACTTTAAAGAATATCCTGGGCATCTTGTTAAGATGCAGATTCTGGATTTAGTAAGTGTGGCATTGGGCCCAAGATTCTCCATGTCTTTTTTTTTTTTAATTTTATTTTTTAAAATTTACACCCAAATTAATTAGCATATAGTGAAACAATGATTTCAGGAGTAGATTCCTTAGTACCCCTTACCCATTTAGCCCATCCTCCCTCCCACAACCCCTCCAGTAACCCTCAGTTTGTTCTCCATATTTTTGAGTCTCTTCTGTTTTGTCCCCTTCCCTGTTTTTATATTATTTTCGTTTTCCTTCCCTTATGTTCATCTCTTTTGTCTCTTAAAGTCCTCATATGAGTGAAGTCATATGATTTTTGTCTTTCTCTGACTAATTTCACTTAGCATAATACCCTCCAGTTCTATCCATGTAGTTGCAAATGGCAAGATTTCATTCTTTTTGATTGCTGAGTAATACTCCATTGTATACATATACCACATCTTCTTTATCCATTCATCCATCAATGGACATTTGGGCTCTTTCCATACTTTGGCTATTGTTGATAGTGCTGCTATAAGCATGGGGGTGCATGTGTCCCTTTGAAACAGCACACCTGTATCCCTTGGATAAATGCCTAGTAGTGCAATTGCTGGGTCGTAGGGTAGTTCTATTTTTAACTTTTTGAGGAACCTCCATACTGTTTTCCAGAATGACTGCACCGGCTCGCATTCCCACCAACAATGCAAAAGATATCCTCTTTCTCCACATCCTTGCCAACATCTGTTGTTGCCTGAGTTGTTAATGTTAGCCATCTTGGCAGGTGTAAGGTGGTATCTCATTGTGGTTTTGATTTGTATCTTCCTGATGATGAGTGATGTTCAGCATATTTTCATGTGTCAGTTGGCCATCTGGATGTCTTCTTTGGAGAAGTGTCTATTCATGTCTTTTGCCCATTTCTTCACTGGATTATTTGTTTTTTGGGTGTTGAGTTTGATAAGTTCTTTATAGATTTTGGATACTAACCCTTTATCTGATAGGTCATTTACAAATATCTTCTCCCATTCTTTCAGTTGCCTTTTAGTTTTGCTGATTGTTTGTTTCACTATGCAGAAGCTTTTTATGTTGACGAGGTCCCAGTAGTTCATTTTTGCTTTTGTTTCCCTTGCCTCCGGAGATGTGTTAAGAAGTTACTGTGGGCAAGATCAAAGAGGTTTTTGCCTGCTTTCTCCTTGAGGATTTTGATAGCTTCCTGTCTTACATTTAGGTCTTTCATCCATTTTGAGTTTGTTTTTGTGTATGGCGTTAGAAAGTGGTCCAGGTTCATTCTTCTGCATGTCGCTGTCCAGTTTTCCCAGCACCACTTGCTGAAGAGACTGTCTTTATTCCATTGGATATTCTTTCCTGCTTTGTCAAAGATTACTTGGCCATACATTTGTGGGCCCATTACTGAGTTCTCTATTCTGTTCCATTGATCTGAGTGTCTGTTCTTGTGCTAGTACCATACTGTCTTGATGATTACAGCTTTGTAGTATAGCTTGAAGTCCGGGATTGTGATGCCTCCTGCTTTGGTTTTCTTTTTCAAGATTGCTTTGGCTATTCAGAGTCTTTTCTGGTTCCACACAAATTTTAGGATTATTTGTTCTAGTTCTGTGAAGAAAGCTGGTGTTATTTTGATAGGGATTGCATTGAATATGTCGATTGCTTTGGGTAGTATCGACATTTTAACAATATTTGTTCTTCCTAGCCAGGAGCATGGGATCTTTTTCCATTTTTTTTTTTTGTGTGTGTCTTCTTCAATTTCTTTCATAAGCTTTCTGTAGTTTTCAGCATATAGATTTTTCACCTCTTTCGTTAGATTTATTCCTAGGTATTTTATGGTTTTTTGTGCAACTGTAAATTCTCCATTTCTAACAGCTTCCGAAGTAAAACTGAAGCTGCCAGACCTGGTCCATGGCCCATACTTTGAGTAACAAGATTTTTATAAAATGTCTAAGCTAAACAGCATCTGAGATTCAAACAAAACACACTAAATAACAAAATGGCAATTGTTTCAAAATGTGATGGGATTTGATAAAATTTGAGATGTGACTTTCTGAACACTAAATACAAGTTCTCTTGGGGCACTTGGGTGGCTCAGTTGGCTGAGTGCCCAACTTCAGCTCAGGTCATGATCTCGCGGTTTGTGGGTTCAAGCCCCATGTTGGGCTCTGTGCTGACAGCTCAGAGCCTGGAGCCTGCTTTGGATTCTGTGTCTCCCTCCTCTCTCTCTACCCTCCCCTGCTCATGTTCTGTCTCTCCCTCTCTCTCAAAAATAAATAAACATAAAAAAAATTTTAAATACAACAAGTTCTGGAAAGACTGAGTCTCCATATATGTATTATCTATTGCTACACAATAAAATTACTAACTTAAAACAGTATCAAACATTTATTTTGCTCATGAATCTGAAATTTGGGCAGAAATTTGCCACAACAACTTGTCTCCGTTCCACATGACATTAAGTGGGATAGGTCAATTGGAAATTAGAAAAGTCACTTTCAAAATGAATCACTCTTATGAGTGGCAAGTTGGTGATGGCTTTCAGCTGGAAGCTCAGACAGGTCTGTGGGACAACCATGTTGGTTCCTCTCCATGTGGGCCCCTCCATGGGCTGCTTGGGCTTCTCATAGCATGGTGACAGAGTTCCAAAAGCAAGTGTCTCAAAAACAACAAAATGTATATGGCATCTTCATGGCCTGGCCTCAGAAATAACACAGCATCCTTTTCATCATACTTTATTAGTTAAGGCAGTTACAAAGGCCTGCCAGGTTCAAGAAGAGAGACAAGAGACTCTACCTCTTGATGGTGAAATGACAAAATTCCAGAAGAGCATGAGGGATGGGAAATACAATTGTGGTCATCTTTGGGAAATACAATATGCCATACTTATCAACCCCAGATCCTTTTTGAACATACAATAAGTTAATCATGGTATACATTTTCTATTCTAGCCCACTTCCATTCCCATTTATATGTTTTTTGGAGAAGAAAAGAAATATAGAATACATTGGAAGAAATTGAAGAAAAGGTAGAAGAATAGACGACTATCTGATATAGAGTAGAAAAAAAAACAGGAAGAAAATAGTTGGAAAAGTGATGAAAGATGTTTAAGAAGGAAGTAAGATGCAAGCCCACAGAACAGTAGGTCTGAATATGAAGACAAATATCACCCCACCTTCCCTACCCTCACTCTGCTATCTGTAAAAGAGTGACTGGATACCAATCTGATTGGCTGGGAGGCCTAATAAGTTATTTACTGCCATTCTCTGGTAGAAAGGAATCAATATTGGAGCCTAGTACTGGCCAATAATAAATGAATTCAGCTATTTTTCTCTTTCAAAAAATTTATGACAGCAGCAGAGTGAATTCAAACATAAGACCTAAGGCTTTCTCAGATAGTTCTCATCTATGGCAAGACCACAGTGTCATTGGGAGGAATAGGGCTGGGATAGGAAGGGACAACTATACTGTCTGGACCACTTACTGCATTTGCTAGCTTACATTTACATGCTACAACATGAGGTCCGATTCCAGGGAAAAAACACACTGAGGGGCTAGATAGGTACTTATGCAATTTAAGATGATCATAACCAAATCTTCCATTTCACAGTAAGAAATGCTAGTTTTGCTGAGACATGGAAACAAAATGTTCCTCTGTTCATACAGGGCCCTGTAAATTGGCTCCCCACACCTCCACATTTGGTCTCCACACTGTCCTGCTGAGTGTGAGCTCTGTGGAAGTTTAGAGTAGTGCGAAACAGCCATGTTGCACTCAGTCTTTGGTGCTGAAATGCAAGATTCCAGTGATGAACCCAAAGAATCGCTACCCTGGAACAGTACTGCAAAAATCATAAGGGAATATTTCTACCACACATTTGCCTCAATTCCCTTTGAAACAAAACCACTGAGCATGCCTATGTATCAGAAACCCACTGCCTCTTAACTCTTGCTCTAAACCTCTTACTGCAAGTTCAAAAGATAAAGACTTCCCTCATGAAGCACTGTTTGGCTGATGCATGGGAATGTTCCAGTCATGCTATTGAGATGGGTTCCTGGAAGGAAGATGAGAAAAATGATCTGCATTTTTCTTGATTTCTGCCCAAGCATGTCTGTTCTGTAGGCGTCCTGGAGTTCTTCCCAGAAGGCAGATCTCAAAATCTTCAATGCCAATCATGAATAAGAGCTCCATTTACTTAAAATAATTAAATTTGTTCAGTGTTGTGAGTATGAATGAAAAGTGCCAAATTAAAAGGAGCAATTGCTGATCTTCACCTACAGTGATGTCCTGAGAGAAAAGACCACCTCACTCACCACCCCCTTTCATTTCCTACACCAATCCCCTTCTATTCACCAAGGCAGTCAGGAAGTCTATGAGAGAGACAGCTGTTGGAGACTGAGGTGACATCCTGGATCTGTTAACTCCTCTATCCATTGCTCCTATATAGAATTAGAATAAGAATCTTTATCCCTCATTATCTTCCTTTGAACTTTGCCCAAAAAGACATTCCAAAAAATGCTGAGGAAAATTTTGCCAGCAACATTTATAGCTGCCCTGTGAGGATACACCATGGGATCCCAACACAGAAAGTTTAGAAATGTGGCCTTCCCTGCTACATTTATGCATTACCAGAGCAGTAGTATCATTAGATACACTATCTTCAGACGTTAAAGAAAATAAACACAGAACCATGATACTGAAAATGAGCACTTAAGACCTTGAATTTTTAATACACCTCTGCTTCATTCCACTCACACACTCTCTCTGATTTTACATGTCAGACATGCCAACCCTGGACAGTGCATATTCTTTTGATCCCCTAGCCCATGTGAGAAGACACTAAGGGTTTACATTCAAGCTGGGAGTTCCAGGTTTAGGACACATTCAATACAATTATGCCACATAACAATGTATTTATGCCTTATAAATCATAAGCAACCTTGGATATGGGACCTAACCTCTCTAGCCTCTGTATTAGTTTCCTACAGCTGACATAACAAAATACCACAGATTGGGGCTTAAATGATATACATTAATTGTTTCACAGTTCTGGAAGCTAGAAGTCCAAGTTCAACACGTCAGCAGGTTTGGTTTCTCCTGAGTCCTCTTTCCCTGACTTGCAGATGGATGCCTTTTTGTTGTGTCCTCACATGGCCTTTCCTCTCTGCATGTCTCCCTGGTATCTCTTTGTCTTTTTATAGGGACACCAGTGAGATTGGATTAAGGACACCATTTTAACTTAGTCACCTCTTTAAAGATTTTATCTCTAAATCTAGTCATGTTCTGAGGGGCTTTTAATATATGGATTTGGGGTGGGAGTAGGGGGTGGAAGGATACAATTAAATCCACAACAGCCTCTATAAAAATGGGCATCATAAGGATTTATGTAAGATGCAGACAAGAACATGAATTTAAAATTATAAGTCACCATACAAATAGTGTATCATTGATATCATAATTTTTGTCATTATAATTATTATTCTCTATGACATATTGTCAGTCTCTGGGGAAATCTGAATTTTTCACCTTTGAAGAATTATAGCACAGTGGATAAGAGAACATGCTCCAGAACTAAGATGTCTGGATCCAAATCCTGACTTCACCGTTTTTCAGCTGTGTGACCTTCAGAAATTATTTTAACCTCCCTAAGCCTCAGTTTTCCTATTTATGAATTAGGGATGTAAAAATAATACCTACCTTTCAGGATTGTTGAAAGGATTAAAAGAAAGAGCGCATTAAAAATGACTGACTAAATAGTATATGCTCAATAAACGTGGTTGTTGTTAGTAACAGCAGTATTTAAACCTTGTTGTTGCCTCTGCTTCTTTCTCAGCCAGCAGAGGTCTCCAGCATAGTCGAACTGGGACTAGCTTCCCCATGACAATCTGCAGTGCAACTGCCAAGCACATCCACTGTTGGCAGAGAAAGGAGTGAAAGAATTGCCACCCTGTCTGAAGGAAGAAGAAGAGCTCAAAAACAAGAGAACAGGGAACAGTTAGGATTCCATGGTAGGATGTTATATGGACAGATGACCATATTAAGATTAAGTTCTAGTGGTGCTTCAGAAACTGACTTTTACTTACATTGTGCTTAGTTGTATCCCGCTTTAGCCAATTCTAAAATTAGAAAATTTACTCACATAGGGGCATCAGCCACACGGTGGCTCAGTCAGTTAAGCATTCGACTCTTGATTTTGGCTCAGGTCATGACCTCATGGTTTGTGAATTTGAGCCCCATATAATGCTCTGGGTTGATAGTGCAGAGCCTGCTTGGGGATTCTCTCTCCCCCCTCTCTGCCTCTCTCTCAAAATAAAGCAAACTTAGAAAAGAAAAATTACTCACATATACCTCAGAAGAACAATGAGAATGAATCCGCAAATGATTTTGTAAAGTTTTCTGAATGCAAGGAGTGCTGTTAAACAAATATTTAACATTTCTCACAGTATTAAGCTTATCGCATCTTTATCACCAGTTATATTCCGTGCCTTGGTTTTGCTTCCACTGTAATATATTTCCTTTAACTTTCTTTTCCCAGACAAGCTTACACCTCCAAGTTCAATTATTCTGTCAATTGTGTTTTAAATTACACTGATTTATATTAACCACTTGTGGTATCGATTTGTTGATCTGTTGCTTCTTCTGTACCAATCATCTTTACACCCACCGAAACCTGCACTGGCAATTAAGCTGAGGAAGGTTAGAGTTATTCAAAAGAAATTAAAGCATTGAAGGAAAGACAGTGGAATAACTGGGATAAAAAGAGCACCGAGGAGAAAACACACATGTACTAAAAAAGCATAGCACGCAGCAGATAGAGGCTCAGAGGGAAAAGAGGAGAGCGAGATAGAAAACGAATCCTGCTTCAGCCTGCTACATCTCGCTTTCAGCACCAAGGACAGAGCCTCTGAAGGGCTGACCCAAGCACTGATCAGTTTAGGGTCCCTCCCAAGTCCTCCAGAGAAAACGCATGAATTTGAAAGCAGCTATGAAGTATGCAGTAAGGTCTAATAGGAAAGCTTTAAGAGCAGCCCACAAGTGATTTCACCTTAGAAGCAAAAATGGGTGATTTTCTTTCTGTTCATTTCCACAGTTTCTGTGTCCTAGGAAAGGCAAAGTTTGCTTTGCTTGGGCATGTCTGCTGTCAGTAAATGACTGCAGGAGCTGAGGTGCTAAACTCCACAGTCTCCAGAAATCAGAAGAAATTTTCAGGGTAAGTAATTCTTCCTTTTGTTTCTAATTTAATACACAGCATTTCCTGGAAGGTTATTTAACCAGCTTGGGGTTCTGTGGTTCTCTAAGAATATGCATTAAAACTCTGTACCCTCTCTTATTTAAAAACCTAAAATCCCCGAAGAAACTGTTGTCATTTTTCCCTCATTTCTTGAACAATAGAAACCTGTTCTCTTTCTCTTTTTCCCCCAAAATTAGATCCTCATGGGCTCTAGAGGCTATATCAAGACAGAATTAAAAGATGGAAAATAAAAAGCTGTTACTATCCCTGGGATTTGTATGGAAGTTGATTGTATTCCCCTTAAGGGTCTCACTTAATTGTAAGGGTCTGTCATTTTAAACTTCCCAATTTAGCATCCTGGTAATCCAGGGCTGAGGGTTTAGAGAGGCATTGTTTTCAATGGTCTATTTAAAGTCAGGCTGTTTCCAAGTCAGAATTCAATTATTCCCAACAGAGATATGCAGTACTTGAGATGATGATTGTGTATGTTTTCTTTAATGATAGCATATGATTTTGAGGGTATTGTTGTTGTTTAATTGTTGGACTTTCATTACTTATTGTAGCTTATTGGGTCAATGGAAGTCATTGCAATTAGGCATGCATTTAGTTTATGCATATCCAGTTCATGCATTTAGTTTAACCGAATACTATCAAAACGCACGCACAATAATAATGCAGCAATAGCAAAGTGGAACTTGGATTCTAAACTCATTCTGCATTCCTATCTGCACTTTATAGGTGAAGCCCTTTGCTTACTAATACTAAAAGGTCAGTAAGATATCCTTCCTGGGGTAAGAGTGAAGAATCACTGCTTGACACACCATTGGATCTCTTGTAGCCAAAGAGAAGCAAACATGATACGAAAAAGATTCTTACTCAGACACTTGTTTATTTTTAGTTGAACATTTTCAAAGGTCTGTATGGCTAGCAGTGAGCAGGGGTCTCAAGCAAGGTAAATACTGACAGTATCCAAATGAATGCCTGATATTAAAGCATCTATACATAAGGTTGCTTATTATAGAATATGAATTAAAGCAAATACCAAATAGGTCTTACTCAATATTAAAGTCAATACCTAATGCACTGAAGTTTGCCATTGATTATAATTTGCTTATTTATTGACTGATCTATTGAGTTCCCATTTTATCTCTGATTAGAATGATAAAATGCTTGGTCATTCGAAGTTGTGATGGAAAGTGGGAATTCTCTGCTCTATGGGGCAGGTTTAATTAGAGAAAAAAATGTATATTACCTTAGCTACTGGATCTCAGAGACTAGCTATGGTTTTTCCCTGTACAATTTCCAACAGTGTAAATATGCCCAAATGTATAAATATGCTATGTATTTCAATGCATTTGTGAATCTTCATTAGGAAAATAAACTAGACAACAATTTTCAAGAACAAAGTGCCATAGAAATGCTAAAGACTACCTCTAATAATAATGACAATGTAACTCCCACTATTTCAAATGCAGTGTGCACCTGCACTGACTTCACTGTTCTTGGTCAGGTGCTATGAACAAGATACTCTGAAAAGGCAAGGTTTTCAAATGAGTCTCTATTTCAAGTTTGTCTTCCTTACCTCAATAGTGGAGTAGTTAAGAACATAAGGTCTAGAAACAGATCTCGGGTTGAATCAGTTTCATCATTTATTATTGTATGACCCCAACAAGATACTTAACCTTTCTATTACTTACTTTCTTCATCAGCAAAATGGGAGTAATACTAGCACCTACCTCCTTTATCAGGTTGTTGTGAGATTTAAATATGAAAATGCTTACAAATTTTAGCCATAATCATCAAACTTTTCAACCAATATAGCAAATCTGCATTGAAGCCCAGAACCAGAAAAGCTATGAAGACTAGAGGTCAGAATATAACTGAGTGAAAGGTTAGAGATAGCAAAAGACAGGAATCTATGATACAGATGAAGATTTGGCCATGGAACCCTGCTATTAAGGTGTTCTGTTCTGGGTTTAGAAAAAAAACATCTCTACTTGGAAATGACTCCATACATCAATGTCCACCCCCAGAATAGACACATTAAATAAGTTGTGAGTTTGATATTTAAGGAGACTTAAGATCAAAGCTAGGCTCTATACAGCTTCCTATATAGTATATAATCTTGAGAAAGTTACTGAACCTTTCTTTGACTCGGTTTTTTAATCTATAAAAAAAAAGGATATCAATATCCACCTTCAGGGCTACTGTAAATATTAAGATTATACATGTAAAGTACCAGTGCCTGGCACGTGGTAGTAACCAGAAGAGATGATGACTACTATCTTCAGAAGGAGATTTTAGTTTTAGTTTTTATTGTGTTTGTTTTTTGCCTAATTTAATATCCTTAAGGAAAGGGAACAAATAATTAAAACCTTGTAAGCCTTAATGAGTATCTTCCTAACAAGCCTGTTATGCAACCAAGTGCCAAGGAGGCACCCCACAAATGCTCCAGGCATGAGGTAGCTCAGCCCTGAGGGACTGAGTATCAGTGAAGCAGGATATATGTCATAGTTGATGGGGACCTGACCACTCTTTGTCACTTTGCTTTTTAAAATAGATTATGCACTCACTTTCAGAGATGCTAAAATAAACTATAAAGACCAAAATAAATCAATACTTTGTAAGAAGATCAAAGGCTCATTAAAATTTGTGAGTAGTGTTATGTAGAATGAATCTTAAAAGAGTAAGGCCAGCCATAATCTTCTAGTCCTTGCCTTCTCCACTTTCTCACCTCCCATCCATTCTTAACTACTACCACTCTTTATTGAGGTCACCAGTAATCTCCTAATCTCCAGGTCCATTAGCCACTCTGCAGTGGTAGTTTACCTGACCGCTTCACTTATTCCCTCTTCTCCTTTAACAATAAAAGCCACAGTACTTCAAGTGCTTGTGCCAGGCATTATGCTAGAGTCATGATTCTCACCTGGGAGGACAATTTTGCCACCCAAATGACATTTGACAATGTCTGGAGGCATTTGTTGGTTGTCACAACCTGGGTGAAGGGAAGTGTTTCTGGTACTAGTGTGTACATGTCAGGGATGCTGCTAAAGATCCTAAAATGCACAGGACAACACCGTCCCCCAAACAAAGAATTATCCAGCCCAAATCGTCAGTACTGCCAAACCTTTACATATATAATTTTATTGATCTTCACAGTAACTCCATGGAGTGGGTATGATATCCTCATTTTGCTGATGAGGAAACCAGACTATAAATATATATTACTTAGAGAGTGATTATTAAGGTAACAAATTCTCCAGGCTCTCCTGAAACCAGTTTGCTATCTGGTAATATATTTATCAGAGGGAGAAGGAAATGAAGAAGCCCAGCCCAGCTATGTGTTACATAAGCAATCCTAGTGAAGAAGGAGGAGAAGGAGGAGAAGGAGGAGGAGGAGGAAGAGGAGGAGGAGGAGGAGGAGGAGGAGGAGGAGGAGGAGAAGGAAGAGGAGGAGGAGAAGGAAGAGGAGGAGGAGAAAGAGGAGGAGGAGGGCAAAGGGGGGAGGAGGAGGAAAGAAGGAAGGAAGGAAGGAAGGAAGGAAGGAAGGAAGGAAGGAAGAAAGAGAAAGAAAAGTTGGATAGATAGACCTAAGGAGGGAGAAAGTTGATACAATTAGCTGAGAGGCAGGGAGTAATCCAGCATCTCATTCTTATTCTGCTTCCATCCCCCACACCCACAACTCATCAGGAACTGCTTGGACAACCAAGGTTCACACCTACCTTCTACTATAAAGAATCTTAGGCCAGATATGATACAATGCAAAAATAATAATAAATCAGAAATCCATGCAGTTGTGATTCCAACATCAGGCTCAGAATTGACTTTCAGAGTTGAGGGTTTCTTTTTGTATAACTAGTCATTGACACTCAGCTGTATTATTTTTTTTTAATTTTTTTTAACGTTTATTTATTTTTGAGACAGAGAGAGACAGAGCATGAACGGGGGAGGGTCAGAGAGAGAGAGACACAGAATCTGAAACAGGCTCCAGGCTCTGAGCTGTCAGCACAGAGCCTGACGCGGGGCTTGAACTCACGGACCGTGAGATCATGACCTGAGCCAAAGTTGGCCGCCCAACCGACTGAGCCAACCAGGCGCCCCTCAGCTGTACTATTTTTAAGTAGCTATCAAACCTCAGCAGAGTAAGAAGTCCAAGATCAGAACAAATATCCCAAGGTTTTGTGCTTTATCTTACCTATCAGACAAGATGAGACTAAGATATCATTGGTCAGCTACAGACCCAATGAGAGACTAATTTCTGGCCACTACTTTTCAAAGTGGTCCAGTCACAGAAGGAAAGGTGTTCTGTGTCCAAGCCAATCTCAAAGGTGAAAATATCCTTGAACAATCAGAAAGCATTGTATTTTTCACAAAGCTCTTGGCAGCAGCACTGATATCTTCAAGGTAGCAGCTGCCCTTTCCAAATAATGAGAAAATTATAATTATTATCAAAAACTATTATTATATTTTAAAATATATTGAGTAAAAATAGTGTGCCAAGATAAAGAACAATTTTTTAAAAAACAATTCTCTGCATTCATTCCAAGTCAGCCCCTTACAATCATTTATTCATTTTAACACTTTTGCATTCCAGGATGAAACATTTCAAAATGAGGCATAAAATGACAGACATGATTAGGCCAATCCCCTCATCGAAGGAGAGCTGCAGATACAGGATTGACAGCAAATTCTGGCTACCAAGTCAGCCTCTATTTCTGCCAGGGATACGCTGGAGCGAGCATTCCTGTGTACTCCATGTCTAAATATTTTAGTTATAACCAACAAACCAGTGAATAAAATGTTTAATCCTCCTGCCTTGACAAATATACCTTCATAACCATCTGGAAGGCTAGGTTTGAATTCGGGATTCCTGGGCACTTAAAAGTTCAATGCAAAATGTGAGAGGGCATGAGAAGCTGCCTTCCATCCCAACTCCTGCCCCAAGGACACCATCCTCTTCTCTCCTTACCTCAGGCTACACCCAAGCCACTCATGTGAGGCCCCTGAAAGAGCTATTGCTTGAGCCCAGGGGCCCCAAATACACATGACACAGTCTACCCTCAGGGTGACAGATCCAAACTAGGGCCTGTGCCTTGGAAACAGGGCCCATGCATTTGGGGCAGAGAATTCTGTGACTTTGGTACCCAGAGTGTGATCCAGAATAGCAGTGTGAACTCTTGGTGGACCCATTCCTTGGCACTGTTGGAGGGGTGGGGGCATGACCTCATCCCATGGGGAGGATATGACAGAGGGGGTCCAGAATGGGACCTTCTAAAGCAAAGATTGCAGGGCAAGAGTCCCTCTTCCAGCACATAAGGCTTTGATGCACTGCTACCATTGTGACACAGGTATTTCCATATTTTTCTACAGGAGATGATGATTTTTGTCTCCTTCCCTCCCCGCGCCCATCTCTACCCAGACATGCACAAATGTGGCTCTAAGAGCCCAGAGTCTCTTCTTCAGCCCCAACAGGCTGGTGTCATGGGGGCAACGGATGGGCTCTGAGCCTTTCCCACTCTAAGTCCAAAGTCCCCACAGTTTGAGGATTAGTTCATCCCAGTGGGATCACAACACAACAACTGTTGTAGCTTTCAGATGCCAAAGGAGAGTGTTGGAAAAATCAGAAGGCCTGCATGCCAGTTCTGCTGCTAACAAGCTTTATGACCTAAGACATATTACTCACCTCTCTGGGTCTCAATTTCCCTGTTTGGAAACTGAGGGCTTTGGACCCTGTCAGAGGCTGAAAACTGATGGTCATGGGTCATTGGCCCATGGATGTGGGATTTTGCAGGTGGAAGGAGGAGGGACTCTACGGGGCTTAAATATTTTTTTTAATTGGTAACCAATCTTTTAAAATTAGGAGGTTTCAAATAAAATTCCACACATGGATTTTCCCTAAACATAAAAACCACTGTACTGCCTCTATACCCCATTACTCTTGAGTTTTTCTCCCACAAGCCAGCATCGCATTCCTACCATGCCTCATGTAAAATACAAGAGAGAGAATGGGAAACTAAAGGAAGAGACAGAGGGAGCAGGGGAAAAAGCAAACAGAGGCAACAGAGAAGAGGACAGAGGAAACAAGGAAAGCGGGATGGGAAGCTAAGGCAGACAGACCAGTAAGAGAAAAAGAGCTCACACTTACATAGCTTGCTAGGTATCATAACTTTCAATGTCTTACATACTTAATAGCTCACTTGCTAGCCACAAAAACCCTACGGGATTCCCTCCACTTTACAGAGGAGGACAATGAAGTTCAGGGAGATGCAATAACATGCCAAGGGCCCAGTGGTAGGAAGTGGCAGAGCTGGGATTCTAATCCAGCCACAGCTCTCCACCTCACGCAGAGTCCAAGCATAGCTCTCTCAATGGCCCTGCACAACCTCTCAACCTCACCCCCTTCTGCTCTGTACCTGCCTCACTTCGCTCCAGACACTCTGGTTCCCTGCCACCTTCCACACATCAGCCTGTCCTGCCTTTGTACCTGCTATCATTTCTGCTTGAACCACTCTTCCTGCAGATATCTGCATGGTTGGCTTCCTCATGTCCTCCAGGTCTTGACTCAGTTGTCCCCTTCTCCACGAGGGCTTCCTGATTACTCTGATTAAAAATTGCCCTCAGACCTTTTGGGATGAGCACTGGGTGTTGTATGGAAACCAATTTGACAATAAATTTCATATATTGAAAAAA